>NC_054379.1:136804916-136824916 GCF_017654675.1 Xenopus laevis
GTAACGCAGTATTTAAATACCCTCAAAGCAGCTCCCCCAAAGACCAGCTATGCAATCATCCTCCATGAACTGGTACTTGCTTATGGATTTTTCAGGCAAGTATATAGTTAACCTTTAAATTAACTAAATTGATATTCTGAGCCAATGTTTAGTTTATATAATTTTTTTCATGGTTTTTCAGCTTTTTATTTATACCAGCTCTCCACTTTTACCAGGTTTCTATTTGCTAGGGTCTTATTTAGCCTAGCAACCAGGCAGCAGTTTGAACGAGATTGGGAATATAAATAGTAGAGGCGGAGGGCCTGCATAAGTATTACAAATTACCAATAACAATAGAACGATGGCCTCACAGAGCAATGGTTTTTGGCTGCTGGGGTCAGTGACCCCCCCCCCCCCATTTGAAAGCTGGAAAGAGGCAGAAGAGGAAGGCAAATAATTCAAAAACTATGAAAAATAAATAATGAATATCAATTGCAAAGTTGCTAGGAATAGCGCATTCTATTACATACAAAATTTTAACATAAAGGTGAACCACACTTAATGTGTTTTGTGCCTAATTAAAACATGGCACAAAGTATCTGAAACAACCCCGTGTCTGTGCCATTAACCTTAGGTAAAGCCAAACTCAGAACTGGGAAAGATCTGCCTAGGGCAAATTGCTTTAAGGGGATTGGATGAAACCCAAGGACACAGGGGCAAGGGATAGAGATGTTAAGACAAGATTAGTCTGTTTCTTTTTCACCTAGAGAAGTAGGAACTGGTAGCAAGTGCTTAACATCTATGGCCCTTCCCAGACCTTAATATCCCACCACTACAGCTATACAGTCAAGAGTTGGTAGGCAGGTGGGTAAACTGAACAAAAATATTGTAAACTATATAGAGGAAAAAACCCTGTACCCATATTTCAAGGGAGCATTGACAACAATATGAGTGAACCTTTGTTCTATGGGTTTATCTTATCCTTTAATTTCTGTCCCCATAACCGTTCAACATTGGAGCCCATTCTCACTCCTCCCTCCCATACACAGAACAGTCAGGGCTGCCCTATCTCTCTCAGGTCATCTGTGGATTGCTCTTGTGCTCCCAACAGCCAAACTGTCACGCACACATTCCCCAGCCATGCACTTATTCATGCCGTCGCCTTTGGGGGAAATCCCATACTCTTGATGATTTAACCCCACAACAGAATCTTGTTTCAACACTTCTCTCTCACAGAAAGGGGATTTTTTTCCCATGCTAATCAGCATTCACTTGTCTAAACCACACAGGCCCTTTTTGTGTCAGACGCTCCCTTTGAAATGTCATTTATTAGTTACTTTGCTCTAAAATTCACTTCTATGTTAAAGGCTGATGCTTTTCTTCCCACTCTGTATAATATATCAGCCTTCCCTCTTGTGTCTTCCCCTATAGAAACCTCTCGCATGAATCTGGTTTCGACAGTTTGTAAGTATTATAAATTCCGACTGTAAGCTTCTGTGATCCAGGTTCTCTCATCTTCTGTTTCACTGATCCTGTATTGTTTTATTGTATGCTCAGTTATTTCCCTGATTGTGCCGTATCAGTCTAAAGCAGTGATCCCCAACCTCAAACAACATGTTGCTCACCAACCCCTTGGATGTTGCTCCAAGTGGCCTCAAAACAGGAGCTTATTTTTGAATTTTTGGCTTGGAGGCAAGTTTTGGTTTCATGAACAACAGGGGTACTGCCAAACATAGTCTCCTGTAGGCTGCCAGTCCACATAGGGGCCACCAAATAGCCAATCACAGCACTTATTTGGCATTCCAGGAACATTTTTTTTATGTTTCGTTGCTCCCCCAATTCTTTTTAGATCTGAATGGATAAAAAAAGGTTGGGGAGTCCTGGTCTAAAGGGTACACTTAGACCATCTGAAACAACATTACCCTTCGAAATATATCCATTGTACAACACTGTAAAGGATACAGAAACCCTAAAGGTCATTTATTCATAAACCACCAATTTTTCTGAATATTTTCAATACCAGTATTTAGCAGCATTACAAGTAGTTAACCCAGAGAGCAAAAGCCTTGTACACCCATCTCATCTTGGGGCAGAGGCCACACAAGGGTGCTATAGTAAAGGCAGCACTGAGTGATTATTTGGAGACAAGCCCTTCCCTCAAGCTGTGTTTATAATGTTCTCTGTAAGCTGTGCACACAAATACACAATATGACACAATCACCAGCCCACACAGCGAATTGTGGAGCACATAAGTTTCATGAAACTAATTCTAAAAAACAATTTTTGTGCACCCAGCCCCTAGGAAACTAGAGGAGACATTGCCTGTGTATATTACATGCAGAAGACAAGGCAGTATTCTGCACAGAGAGCTCCTCTGGGGGTGATGGGCCCAGTAATTGCACTGAAACAGGTACTTGTTACAGCAATATGTAGGCAATTTACTAATTGCAGTCAAGGGTGACATTTAGAAACTTGCACACAAAATGTTATTAAATGTGCCCAGAGTCTTTCAGACAGAGGACCCGTGACTCTTTTGTGACTCAGTGATAGTAAAAAAAAAACACATTAAGAAACTATAGCATGATAGTTATTTTCTTTCCAGGAAGAGATCAGATATACAAAGTACCAGGAATACATGTTATTTGCATGGATAATACTCCTTTTAATTATCCTTGACCTTTATTTATTTTGCTGTCTACTTTCATCGCTTTTGAAAATTTCCTTTATAGGAGAACTAAACCACAAAAATGAATATGGCTAAAAATGCCATATTTTATATACTGAACTTAATGCACCAGCCTAAAGTTTGAGCTTGTCAATAGCAGCAATGATCCAGGACTTCAAACTTGTCACAGTGGGTCACCATCTTGGAAAGTGTCTGTGACACTCACATGCTCAGTGGGCTCTGAGCAGCTGTTGAGAAGCTAAGCGTAGGGGTCATTGCAAATTATCAAGCAGAAAATGAGGCTGGTCTGTAATATAAACTGATGCTACAGGGCTGATTATTAAATTCTGATGCTAATTGCACTGGTTTCTGTGCTGTCATGTAGTAATTATTTGTATTAATTACTAATCAGCCTTATATTGTGACATTTCTATTCTATGTGTTCTGTATATTGTGAGTGGGTCCCTAAGCTCAGTAAGTGACAGCAGCACAGAGCATGTGCAGTGAATCAGCAGAAAAGAAGATGGGGAGCTACTGGGGCATCTTTGGAGACACAGATCTTTACTGCTAAAGGAATGTGTTCGCCTTGGGCTGTTACAGAAGCCCAAAACATAATATACAATATTTCTAGCCTAATTCTTTAGTTAAGCTTTAGTTCTCCTTTAAAGGGGTGGTTCACCTGTAAAATACATTTTATGTTGTAGAATGGCTTATTCTTTTATTTTTATTTTTATAGTTTTTTTTTATAGTTATTTGCCTTTCTCTTTCAAATAGGGGTCACGGACCCCATCTAAAACAAATGCCCAGGAAGGCTACAAATGTATTGTTTTTGCTACTTTTTATTATTCATCTTTCTATTCAGGCCTCTCCTATTCATATTCATATCAATGCATAGTTGCTAGGGTAATTTAGACCCTAGCAACCAGATTGCTAGAACCACAAACTGGAGAATAAAAAGCTAAATCACTCAAAAGCCACACATAATAAAAAATAAAAATGTATTTATTAAAGAATGCAGAGGGTGTTACATACAGTAAAAGCAGAGGGCGTGTAGTGGAGGCCCATGGGCACAATTCTTGCCCTTCTGCCTTTGCTTCTTTCACCATCCCGCAAATACCAAAAGAGCCTTCCTGAAACGACCAGATCATTAATTTCGTCCATCTGTTTTCACCAAATATCTCCCTTGGAAAAGTTCCCTAAAAGCAATAATACATGTTCTCTGTCGAGATGACACATTGTTGCCGCAAGGTAATGTTTTATCCAAGGGAAAAAGAGAGGCAAATATTTGAGAACATCTACTGTTCAGGTGGAGTGTTGTCAGCGCCAGAGAAGCATGACTACAGTCATTTATTTTTGACATCTACATCAATCTAGGATAGAAGAGTGAGAGGAGTGTAGCAGGGTTCTGCGCCAGTCTAGCTTCAGGAAATGAGACTACATCTAATTTGTCTGTGCCAATCTTGTCTATCTGCCTCAATATCCAAAGAACACTTTGCTCAGACTCTTCTATAGACCCTTTCTCCCCCTTTTCATGTTCACTCTGCTAGGGAAAAAAGGAAGAAAGTAAAAACCTCAAGGCCTGAGCCCTGATCTTGCAAATGTTCCTATAAAGCAAGAGAAATGATATGATAGAAACAAACAGAGCTCTCAAGGGAACATAACAGCTCTGGAGAAGAGCATTGCTCAGAACCAGAAGAAATTGGCTAAAAGGGGTGGTTCACCTTTATTATGTTATAGAATGGCCAATGCTCAGCAACTTTTCAACTGGTTGTTTTTATAATTTTTTTTCATTATTTCAATATAGGTATAGATATCCAGAATGCTCAGGGCCTGGGGTTTTCCAGATCTTTCCATAATTTGTCTTAAATCTACTAAAAAATGTAAACCTTAAATTACCCTAATTTGCATCCAATAAGGATTAATTATATTTTAGTTGTGATCAATTACAAGCTACTGTTTTATCATTACAGAGCAAAAAATAATCATTTTTAAAAAATGTGAATTATTTGTTTAAAATGGATCTATGGCAGCTGGCTGTCCATAATTTGGAGTTTCGGGATTATACGACCCAGTAATGAGGGAAATTTTGTGAAAAAAAAAACATGAGTAAAATGCAGCAAAAAAACACCCATTTGTTTTAATGCATTTTGTCTGAGAAAATGCAGAGAAAAAAACATTGATTGTCTTCAATGCGTTTCGTGAATTTTTGCTGTTTTGCAAATTTCTCCACAGTTTTGCTCATAGTTCAGCAAAGTGAACTTTGTGCCACCTGTCTGGCACAAAACAAGGCTGTCCCAGACACAAGGCTGAAATGACTCCTGATCTGCCCAATGCCCTTGCATTCATTTCATTGCCTGCACCCAGTGATTATAATGGCACGTCTGGGATTAATATGCTCGTTATCCAGCTCTAACACTGAAGTTGCCTCACGAGGAAACCCTTTGGAAATCGCCGCGCCGCAAGTGCATTGGCGGTGGCGTTTTCGCATTATAGCAGGTGGAAGGCAGGGGGAATTCAGTTTGGGGAGATTGTCGCCCCACAGAAGATCGATTAAATCCCCCGAATGCGCCCGTGTGCTAGCTCCCTTAAAGGGGACCTGTCACCCAGACATAAAAAGCTGTATATTAAAAGTCATTTTTATGTTAAACATGAATGACAAATTATTTTTTTTCATTAACACATCAATAACTTGTTTAAAAGTCTAAGCTGTCAATCATATATTGCTGGCCCCTCCTCTATGCCTTGGGTTTCTGCACTTCTCACATCCCCCCTCCATTCTCTACATTTAATTGTGTAGCCAATGCATGGGCTAGAGTCCTTCAGCGGGTTGAGTACCTGCGATACCTTGTGTGTTGAGGGGAGAAGTTCTGGGTGCGGGTAAAGACGGGTCGGCGGTTCTGAGGGTTTGCGGGTCGGGCCGCGGGTCTTTTCAATAGCGATATTTACTCCGGTTTATAATGACAGCACTTCCTGTTTTACTCCTTTTTTTCTGATCACGTCTACTTCCGATGATGTCACTTCCGGTTTACAATGACATTACTTCCTGATTCTTGATGGTCAGCGGGTCGCGGGTCAGAGTTGCGGATAAGGTACTTGCGGATAGGGTCGGGTAGCGGTTCCAAGCAGGTAAGAATGCGGGTTGCGGGTCCGGGTTGCGGAATGCAGGTTGCAGGTACGGGGCGGGATACGGTTCCTAAAAAATGGACCCGCGCAGCACTCTAGCATGGGCATCATTCTGTTGCATAAATTGGATTTTGTCATGCGGCAAAATTTTCCTTAATAACACTTTTCATAAAATAGCTGCTGCCTGATTGCTGTGATTGTGAATTCAAAGACTAAAAGCAACAAAATTTAAATAATTTATATAATATAAGTAAAGTTAATCTGGCTTGACAAAAAAACACCAAAAAATAAGATTTGGAACAATTTCTTAGGGTGACAGGTCCCCTTTAAGCCATACCCCCCAACTGTTCCGCTTTTCGCGGGACAGTCCCATTTTTGACAGCCCATCCCACTGTCCCGGATAGACAGTTTAATGTCCCGCTGTGCTGTCCCGCCGTTTTTTTTTTACACAGGCAATTAGCGCATAGTCTCGCTAGAAGAGAAATAACTGACGTCACGGTCATGTGGTAATAATGCTTCAGAAGAGGAGACGTCTAACAGGAACGCAGTTCTGCTGGAGACAGCTATGGGATTTATTAATGTTTAATTTATGTCCTTGGGGATTTCCAGATAACCTAAGTAAATATTCTGCTCCCATTTGGCTCAGGTTTCAAGTATTCGCACATGGCAGCGTCCAGAGCTCTGGCGGATGTTTAACCAATCTGCACGCATCCCTGTCCATGCTTGCTGCTAGTCTGGAAATTAAAATAAGCACAGTTCTGCGAGGCTTTTGGAAAAGGACCTCAAACATTTTCTTATTCACTGAGGTCTGGAAACAAGATTCTATTTTAGGTTTTTAGTTCCCCCTTGCCACCAGGGAGAATTTTTATCTGGATTTTGTTTCCATGCTGTGGCCTTATTAAGTTATGTTCCATTGTTTAGTAGCATCTCATATGCATACCCCCCCAACTGTGTTAGCGTGTGTGTGTGTTACTATGTGTGTGTTACTGTGGGTGTGTGTTAGTGTGTGTGTTACTATACTGTGTGTGTTCTTGTGTGTTTGTTAGTATGTGTGTGTTTTGCTCTCTGGGTGTTGGTGCTGGGAGTTGTAGTTCAATAACCAGTGGAGGGAAGCTAGTTGCACTACAACTTTATACATCACTTTAGTAGGGACTGCCATACAGCTCTCCCTGCCCATTAAAATTGATACGGCTTATTTACAATTTGTAAAATGAACATAGTAATTAGGGGGTGTGGCCACAAAAATGGGCGTGGCCAAAATTGCACTTTTTGTCCCTCTTTTGATTTCCAAAATGTTGGGAGGTATGTTTAAGCCCCCTGTGACATATTCTGCGCTGCTCCTGCACTCCTCGTGACTCCCACTTCTAATCCTAGCCTGTATTCTGCCCCACCTCAGTTTTGCTTGATTGCGTGACTTCTAAACACAGCCGTAATGAGCATTTCACGGTTACACAATGATTTATTCTGTTCGAATGATAATGAGGCTTTAAGTCACTGCCTAAAAGCTAATTATCCCTGAATTAGAAAACCTTTTTTTGTTGTTTTTAAATGGTTCCATCTAGTGTGTGCTCAGATTTTGCCTTGAAGGTATTGAAGCACTTGTTATTTTGAAAAACCTATAGAGCAATATTTATTATGCAGGCTAAAGGTGGCCATACACGGGCCGATAAAAGCTGTCGGCAGCTTATTGGCCTGTCTATGGGGCCCTCCGACGGGCTTCCCCGGTCGATATCTGGCCGAAAGTTGGGGCAGATGCCAATCGGACGGGACTAAAAATCCTGTCGGATCGTGGACTGTATCTGTTCGTTGATGTGGTCCCGCGATCCAACCGCCCATTTACCCATCGTTACGATCGGATCAGCCCGATATCGCCCAACTCAAGGTGGGCATATCGGGGAGGGAGAATGTCGCCAAACGATCTCTCTGTGTACAGCCATCTTAAGGCAGCATGTTCAGGGTTATTATCAGTGCATGTGAGCAGGGGCGATCCATGGACTGCTGCCGCCTGAGGCAGCAACCCCGATGCTGCCCCCCTCTCCCGATCCGCGCTTAAAAGTTTAGCGTCGGAGCGGGTCAAAAGGGGCAGTATCACTAGTGCAACAAGCGTGTACTGCTCTTTCAGCACTAGCAGAGCCGAATTTCCGGTTTAAAAACCGGAAATTCGGCTCTTAAAGTTACAGGAGGCTGCTTTTTGCTCACCTTGCCTCATGGCAGGAATGGCCCTGCATGTAAGAATCCATCATGTTATGTGTGCCCGCACTCTGAATATTGGCACTGTTCCACAGTACAGACTGGATAACCAAACGCAGGACAAAACAAAGGATATATTCTTTGGTAAGTGCAGAGCCAGATCAAGTTGTACTCATATGTAAAACCCTGCTTCGAAATAAAAAACTATCATGAAAATATACTTTTCTAATAATATGTGTCATTGGGTAATCCTAAATAGAAAATTGCCATTTTAAGTACCAAGGGCTGCCCTTGGGATCCTACGATTCACAGTGCACACAAACAAACCAAAGGTACACTTACATGTTATGTCACACCAGCCAATTACTGGGCAAAGTTCCATCTTTTATTCCCACACTTCTCCCTGTTACAGTTAGAGCTGCAGTATTTCTGGTCAGGTGATCTCTGAGGCAGCACACAGACCATCACATGAAATGGTGGCTCAAAGTAAGAGATGTAAAAGGGCAATATTTACTGATATATAATATTTACTGTATATAATTTACTGTATATAATCCAGTTGAGTAAGATTCTTTAATATGCCACTTAATATAATCAGTTAAGTATTCATTCTGGGGGTGCACTCCACGGCTAAGTCAAAATATATTTAAATACAATGGAAGTGCTACAAACATAGAGAAAACATAGAGACATAGAGAAACATAGAGAAAAAGAAGGGGGATCGATCAATGCACATTCCCTAGCCCCCTGTCTCACAATCAATCTAGTATCTATGCAAGTGCATACATATTTACAAAAACAGGTGTTATTAGTTACAAAGTTATGATCATAAAATCGATAAGCCACCATACCACGTGAAGGTAAACCCCTTATGGCGGTTCCTAACTATTTACCTCAGGTCATAGTATTGAAGGCTGGCACCTTCCTAACGCTTTACCTCTTTTTTTGCTTTTTTGTATTGTAGCAGAGTTATTCTGCCAGATATCTAGCAATTAAGTTGCAGGCCAGGCTTCCATGTGGTTGTAGCACCCCCACAACCATCCCTTTAAATTGTGGTCTCAGGCTTTTAAAAAATGGGTGTTGGTCTAGGCAGTCTCTCTCTCTTAAAAGACGCAAACGGGGGAGGATTAAGCAAGTGGAACCAAAGCTGTGGTCAAGGCAATCTCTTTTAAAAGCTAATGGCGGGGGAGGACCTGGCCCTCTGACTGAAACCAATGCCCATGTCAGGAGACACTTAAGTTCCCCATAGACGCAAACATTTTATTTTGATGAACGACTGATTTTAGTGCAATCCAACAAATCCGTCAAATTATCGTGAGGTTAGTGGGAATCGAACGATCGTTCATCTAACGATTTTTCGTCCGACATCGGTCAGAAAATTGATCGGCCAGGTTAGAAAATTTTCATCGGTCACAGTGAAATCTATTGTCCAATTGATATCAGGGCCAAGCAGGCATCTCTATATATTGAAACAGATGCGTGTCCTCTCGTCTGGACGCTGCTCTCGCGGGAAGTCGGTCACTCCACGCTGTTACTGATACTTGCAAATAGAGATACTTCGGCATTCACCAGCGCTGTCCACGACTCCAAAGGAGGACACTGTTAGTTTCCAAAAAGCGGCTTTATTTCAACACACTGTGTGGAACGAAACTTGTGCAGTGTGTGCGCTCAGACTTACTCGTTTCTTGCCAGAACACTCAGCACTTCCTCAGCGTCCTTTCTCGGCACTTTCCCCAAAGTTCCTCCGACTTTGAGGACGTTCCGAGTGTTATGGCAAGAAACGCGTAAGTCTCAGCGCACCCACTGCACAATGTTCGTTCCACACAGTGGGGCTCATTTATAAACACTGGGCAAAATTGCTCCTGGGCAGTAACCCATGACAACCAATCAGACGATTGCTTTCAGTGTTCAACCTGCAGCTGACTGAAAAAAGCTAATCACTGATTGGTTGCTATGGGTTACTGCCCAGGTGCAAATTTGCCCAGTGTTTATAAATGAGCCCCAGTTTGTTGAAATAGAATTTTTTGAAAACTAACAGTCGTGGACAGCGCTGATGAATGCGGAAGTATCTCTATTTGCAAGTACCAAGCAGGCAGCTACCCTCAGTGGCTTCAACTACAACATTGCTTAAAAATGGTCTTTTTAGTTGATGGACAAATCATACATTTAAACAATCGTTTGAAGATAAGCTTGGTCTTACGATAAGAAAAGATCTTTTAAAAATCTTTACATCTACGGCCAGCTTTACCCCAAGAAATGCTACTATGCAGGGAGGTGGCAGCCTTTGAATATTATGACCAGAGGTAAAGAGTTAGGAAGGTGCCAGTCTTCAATACTATGACCTGAGGTAAATAGTAAGAGACTACCATATAGAGTTTACCTTGACGTGATATGGTGGCTTACCAATTTTATGATCATAACTTTGTAACTAATAACCCCTGTTTTTGTAAATGCATGCACTTGCATACATACTGTACTAGATTGATTGTGAGACAGGGGACCAGGAATGTGCATTGATCAATCCCCCTTCTTTTTCTCTATGTTTGTACATTACAGGAAACACAGCTTATTTGCTGTTATATACAAGGTATGGAACTTGTGCCTATAGAGATGCCAACCCTGACCAAACCTGATCCACGTGCATTTTGGCTCTTCCCACCACACCCCTGATCTGCCCTGACCATACCCATTTCCACCTGGCATCACCCCTGATTAAGATTACTATTCAGCTATTTCAAAGGAGTGACGTTTCAATGCATTTCAGTTGAGCAGGTAAAAGGATTGTGGTGCAAATTACTGAGCAGGTGATGGTCCTGTTATTGCGGGCAGATTGACATGTCTGAGTTGAAATGTTGACTAGAAGATGGAAGCTGTAGTTTATCACCAGCTCGAGGCTCGTATGTTGGAAATATTGCACTTACATTGCCATTCTGTAATGTCTGGGCCACAAAATCTTTTACTTTGGCCCATGGATCCTGAACACTTGAATATTATTCCTGTAATTTTTGGTAAAGTAAGAGCTGGAATAAAACAGTACCTGGGTCGTATATCTTCAGCTGACCTCCAGGTTTTCCACTATGAGCACTTACAGACTGGAAGGATTACGATCTTTAAAATGGCTCTACATTCATTGTGAGTGGGCTGTAGCAATTTAATGCTTGAATGGAAGCCTGTCTCGTTCCTTCCAGTTGTGGGACTCAAGAGTCAGAATTCTCTTTGTTCCCTAATATCACAACCCTATAGCCCAATTATTTGTTTACAGAGGAAAGTGCAGGAGAAACAATAATTGGCCATTTATATAGAAACCACTATTCAAGGATCATGTGGCTGGGAGTAGGAGGAAGTACCCTAATCTTGACCAACCTCAATAAGTTTAATCACTTGCCTCTATAAAACTGGACTGGGGTACCTTCCTGAGGACCTCAGTGCCGTCATGTTTATTTGGCTCATGTGTTCTTTGCACCAGCTTGGGTTGGACACGTGCAATACGCTCTTATTTTAAAGGCTTGCTATACTGCCCATGTGCCCAGCCCAAGCCCACGGAAGGAACACCTGGCAGCCGAAGTGCTAGCACTCCATTATTATAAACACCCACAAATGGGAAACTGCTGGCTCCTCATTTCACTGTTATTGCCATTGAGTTGAGCAAATCTGTTAATTTTTAGACTGATCCGTTACAAGTGGATCCCGTACTCTCACTGTAATTTGTCTTCTTTGCGTGTTCTTTGCTGAGTTTACTTTCACATCACAATATCTCACTTGATTCATTCCAAGAGAACCCCCAGCAAATCATTTCATGGCAAAGGTCAAACAGCCCTACTGGGAACAGGACTATTTACTAGGGATGCACCAAATCCACTATTTTGGATTCAGCCAAACCCCCGAATCCTTCGCAAAAGAATACCGAACCGAACTGAATCCAAATCCTAAATTAGGGATGGGAAGGGGAAACCATTTTTCACTTCCTTGTTTTGTGACAAAAAGTCATGCAATTTCCCTCCCAGACCCTAATTTACATATACAAATTAGGATTCGGATTTGGTTCGGCCAGGCAGAAGGATTCAGCAGAATCATGTCCGAATCCCAAACTGAATCCTGAACCGAATCCTGAACTGAATCCTGAATTCCCTACTATTTACCCGTTGCTATATGGCGATACTTTTGGAAGCTATAAATACACATTATAAAATATTGTTAATCACAAAGTTTGCAGTGGGCAAGTAAGCAAAGCCAATGCTGCCTACACATAAAAATAATTTTCAGTGACACTTTATGGCAGGCAGTACCATGATTATCAGACATATCATATTTAATAGGTTTACACAGTGATTCCACTGCCATGCCACTGATCCTCAAAGGCAGCCTCAATGGGCAAATACCAAGAATTCTGTTTTAAGCATAGTTAATAAACAAGGAAAACCTATTTCACCGGGGGGGGGGGGGGAGACAATATATTAGGAACCCCTCAGTGAAATCAAATGGTATTTTCCCCAGGATGCTGCATGGGTGAATATGACTCCCAGTTTTGTACAAAGAGGAGCACTAGCCCAGGGAATTAGTGATGTGTGGGTCAACAAAACTTCTAACCCAAACCCGGACCTTCATTTAAAGACCTGCTCCCACCCATCTGTGATGTCATGAAATGAAGCTGGGCAAGCATTTGCCTATAAATGGAGACTGCCGGAGCCGAAAAGCTGACAGTGTAAGGTCACTGGTGGGGAGAGCAGAAGAAGAAGAGCTCAACCCGAATCCACCCACGACTACAAGAAATATACCTTCCTACTTATTTCAATTGGTGATGCCGAATGCTTTGGCACTAACAGTGAAATAGGCTCTCCTTGTCCTAAAGTAGCTCCAATAAACACAAGCTTGGTTGAGTAGATCATGACACAAGGCTGCCATAGAAGCCTGCAGACACAGCAGCCCCAAATAAACATTGATTCCCTCCCTAAATTACCCATACCCCTCTAGTACAACCCTATGGTGATATTGAGGCTGGGCAAGTTTGGGCTACTAACTACACATTCTTTGCAGGTCATGGGGGGTGAGGTTGAGCCAAACGCTGCAATCTACCTACCCCACAATCTCTTCTATGCCCCGCCATTTCCGGCTCCGGCAGACCAAATTTATATTATTGCTCCTGCTCTTACCACTTAGAGGAGGAATTTTTATTATAGAAATACAACCATGGAGCAGCCAGACAAAATGGAATGTGCAACAAAAAAATTGATATTTTTGTTGCTGCACCAGAATACTCATACAGCAGCCCTATAACATTAGTTCATTCAGTTCCATGACTGCTGAGGGATTTACCAATGAAAACAGATCATTTCATCACAGCAAGAATAAAACAAAGGTTAACAAAAGCAAGTCAAACATGGAGGCAGCTGTCAAAATATCACTGTGACATTTTATTGCAGAGTTTCTCTAATGAAAAATGAATGTCCTTCCATCCCGCAGGTGGACTTTATGGCTGGAAGCCGGGCCAAGCCACAGAACTGGAAGAACAGAAAATATTTTAATTTCTCTTTTCCTAATGTGTATGTGCAAGGTTAATTACCTAGGGCTGCTTCTCATCTCATGATTCCTTAGTGCCCCCTTTCTGTTGCCAAGGTAAATACACGTGTGCACACAACACAATCTCTCCAGTGAAAAAAAACGGTCGTTCTTAGAGGGTTAAATTACAGACGAGAACCATTAACTTTAATTTGGCATTGGGAGTGACATTGCCCCTTTAATGAATACAAAGGCTCATTACAGATTGTTAAAATTGATGTTTAAATACATTTAATACCCTTCCACACAGTTTAGACTATTGCAGCAGTGCTACTGCTAGGGATGTCGCGGACTGTTCGCCCGCGAACTAATTCGCGCGAACATCGGCTGTTCGCGTCCACCGAATGTTCGCGAACGTCGCGCGACGTTCGCCAATTTGGGTTCGCCTTAGCTGGCGCTTATTTTTGACCTCTCACCCCAGACCAGCAGATACATGGCAGCCAATCAGGAAGCTCTCCCTCCTGGACCACCCCCACACCCCCTGGACCACTCCCCTTCCATATATAAACTGAAGCCCTGCAGCGTTTTTTCATTCTGCCTGTGTGTGCTTGGAAGAGCTAGTGTAGGGATTTGAGGGACAGTTGATAGTAACTTTGCTGGCTAGTAATCTACTTGATACTGCTCTGTATTGGAGGGACAGAACTCTGCAGGGATTTGAGGGACATTTTAGGTTAGGTAGCTTTGCTGGCTAGTAATCTACCTTCTACTGCAGTGCTCTGTATGTAGCTGCTGTGGGCGCTGCTTCTGATCTCTCATCTGCTGACTGCTGCCTGTAACCCAATAGTCCTTGTAAGGACTGCTTTTATTTTCTTTTTTGTTTTTTTTACTTTGCTACTGTAAGAGCCCAGTGCTATTAGTCTAGCTGTGTTGGGGAGTGGGACTGGTGTGCTGCTCCTCCTAGTAGTTCACCACTACCAGCACCAACCAGAGTCAAAATTGTTACAAAGTATCTTATTTGCACCTGTTAGCTGTTCTGAGCTCTCTGCCAAAAGCTAATTAAGTTAGAAACTGGTTTTTTTCTGGCTGTTCATTGCAGAGAAAAGAGGGACTTTCCAGTACAAAAGAGGGACAGGGGGTTGAGTGGTCAAAAGAGGGACAGTTGGGAGGTATGCAAGTGCCACCTAGCTGTGTGAGCTTTTTCACATTCTGTCTAAATAACAATAATAATTCCGTGTCCGTAAACATCACCTGAGTGATGTTTTTACAGCAGCAATAATATATTCCGTATCCACTACTGTATACGTTGCCCTTGCAGGCATTGTTTGCCCAGTCTTTAACCAAGTGCCACCTAGCTGTGTGAGCTTTTTCACATTCCGTGTCCAGAAACATCACCTGAGTGACGTAGTGTGATTTCTGCCCTTTACAGCACAAAACGCAGCACTGTGTCAACAATGTATTTTTCAGATACATTTTTGCCCTTGATCCCCCTCTGGCATGCCACTGTCCAGGTCGTTGCACCCTTTAAACAACTTTAAAATAATTTTTCTGGCCAGAAATGTCTTTTCTAGCTTTTAAAATTCGCCTTCCCATTGAAGTCTATGGGGTTCGCGACGTTCGCGAACCGTTCGCATTTTTGACGCAAGTTCGCGAATATGTTCGCGAACATTTTTTCCGCCGTTCGCTACATCCCTAGCTACTGCACCTGTCCAGCTTGTTCTGGTGAAACTGAAGGGCCCAGTAGAGGGAGCTCTGGAATTAACACCTTCATCCTTGAACTGGCGGCAGTTCCACAGATTCCTTAGTAGGTTGGACCTTCAAATGCAATTGACTTCCCTCGAGGGATCTGGCTGCTGAGGCAATTATTGATGCTGCATGTATTAATCACCGTCCCCACTGAGAACAACATGCACCCACATTGGTGCTTTGGCAAATGGGTCCCATTGGCTCTATCCTTCTTAGGACTGTAACAAAGTTTGTTTTTTCTGTTCCATATTTTTGGTACCTATTGTCCTGGTATTATTCAGTTTGCATAAAACTAATATTGTGTAGGTCAATGTTTTGCAGCAATGCAGCCTTTGGGGGACAATGTACCAAATTAATTAAAGGGGTGGTTCACCTTTAAATTGACTTTTAATATATTATAGAATGGTTAATTCTAAGCAACTTTTTAATTTGCCTTAATTATTTTTAATTGTTTTTGAATTTTTATGCCTTCTTCTTCCGGCTCTTCCCAGCTTTTCTAAAAAAACAAACGCTCTTAAAGGCTACAAATGTATTGCTATTGCTACTTTTTATTACTCATCTTTCTATTCAGGCCCTCTCCTATTCATATTCCAGTCAAAGAAATGCATGGCTGCTAGGCTAATTTGGACCCTAGCAACCAGATTGCTGACAGTTGCCAAAAGAGCAGATTTGGGCCTGACATGGCCATCCTCATACTGGGCCAAATTGGTCTAATCCAATGGCTGGTCCATCATCCAGAGGGGCCTGCGGAGACCCATCAAATGATGACCCCATTAATGAGCCGATGCACTCCACATCCAATGGGATTTTCAAGCCAACTGGGTTGTTGTAAAATAAATAATCGGCCAGATATCTGTTGGTGGGCCCCACACATGGCTTTCTTTAGCTGGATTGAGGGTGCATCTTTAACTGGACCATTGAGGGACACTGAGGGCTCATTTAGGAACAAAACTGCAAATTGCAAAGCTCCAGAATGGATGCAATACTGAGCACAAATTAAAACTAATTACAGAGTCACTTACACCCATACGTGCTTTGAGCAACTTGTAGAGTGTGCTGTTCATCCTACCCTGAAGAAGCTTTGAGCAATTGCATGACTGGAGGGTGAAGGACCTTTTACTAGCACAAGCCTGGGCCTTGCAGGTTGAGACCATTGATGCAACTGATTTGCATGGTACTTAATGGTTTAAGCAAAAGTAATGTGAACAAAGCCTGGAGCCTCATGGAACACATCCTTAAGTATTTCGAGAACTAAGTCTAGATTTATCTAGGCCAATTGTTTCTTACATTTTCTCAGACTCTTGTATGGTAGCTATAGACTGGAGACAAACTGGTGTAATGCCAATATTTAAAAAAGACAAATTCAGTCTGGCAGTTGTAGGCCTGTAAGTCTGACATCTGCTGTTGACAAGTTATTTGAATGTTTGCTTAGGTATCACATTCAAGATTATGCCCTGGAGAATGGCATGATAAGCAGGAATCAGCAAGGCTTTATAAAGGACAGATCATGTTAGGTAAATCTGTAAGGTAAGTAAGATGCTGGACAGCGGGAGGGCAGTAGATGTGATCTATTTGGATTTTGCCAAAGAGTTTGATACTGTGCCCCACAAACGACTGCTTTCTAAACGAAGGTCTGTTGGGCTTAATGAAGCCGTTTGCACATGGATAGGAAACTGGCTACAGGATTGGGTACAGAGGGTGGTTGTTAATGGGACATTCTCTACTTGAAGTTAAAAGTGGGGTCTCTCAGGGCTGGTATTGTGTCAGCTTTTGTTTAACTTGTTCATTATTGACTTAGGGGAGGGTATCAATAATCTATAAGTGTTGGCAGATGACACAAAACTATCCAGCCCAATTAATTCCATTCAGGATGCAAAATCCTTGATTTTGACAAACTGTCGAGAAAGTGTCAGTTATGAAGAAAGACTGGACAAGTTGGGGTTGTTTAGGCTGGACAAGAGATGCTTAAGAGGGATATGATAATAATGTCTCTAATGCTTTATTCACCAGTATGTCCTTCCACTGGATCCAAGAGCATCTGTTCCAGTTAGAAGAAAGGAGGTTCCATCTTGATATTTGAAAAGGGTTTTTTACAGTGAGAGCTGTGAAGTTGCTGAATTATTTCCCTTAAATCAGTTTTACCGGCAGATACATTAAATAGTTTCAAGAAGGGGTTGGATGACTTTTTAGAAAGAGAGAAAATTCAAAGTTACTGAAATTAGACAGCTTTAACTTGATGAATCAGTGTCTTTTTTTCAGCCTTATCTGCTATGTTATTCTCCAGCTAACCTGAACAACCTGTGCCTGGGTGAATGGGTTAAAATCCTCCTGAACAGATTGCAAAGATTGTACATTCTAACCCTAGAAGCCTTAACACTGGTATAGCTGCCATAGGTAAAATATGAAATTGTGGAGATGAAATACTGCAGTACATTTTTTTCTATAATAATAGGGCTCTTTAATTCTGTACCTTGTGCCCCCAACAGCGCAACCAGCAGCAGGTGCAGAGTTCAATGCACAGAAAGGAACCCTGTACTTGCGGCAGGAGCTCAGGATAAACCCTGTGTTTGCAGGAAATGCTGCCACCCCTTCCATAGCACTCACAACTATTCCCTGCCAGTACAGCATTAGATGCCAGTGTAGAAGGCTTGCCCCCAAACGTGCTGGGTGCCAATAGGGGGAACAGTAAATATTGTGGGCTAAGAAAATATCATAGTTTGCTGCAGTTTTTTGTCCTTTATATGCCCTTTATTAATGAGCCCTAATATTCAAAAAATAACACTGAGTACCAGTATTGTGTGGCATTTGTTACTCAGAAGTAGACAACTGATTGGTCAGAATACTTTTGAGAGGAAATGTATATTAAGTGGAGAACTCTTCTATAGGAAACAACCGCACACAGTACAAAGAAGCGATCAAGGAAACTAAGGCTACAGTCTGTGCCAAAAGGGCTAACGTTCTAATCGACTCCTGCTGGGTGCACATCTATTGGCCAGTGCTGATACACATATACACCAGCTATGAGCATGGAAGCACAACAAGCAACGTCTGAGCAAGAAGATAAAGTTACAGGGCAGGTAGCGACGCACAGAAATGGAGTCAATTACAATACGGAGAAAAAGAATAAAAGCACTCGGTCAGACATTATTCCTATTGCGGAACCCGTTTATGTGTGTCCATGGAAAGTGGCACAAGAGATATTTGGTTTGCCTTGCTCAGCAAACATATACTGTGTAACAGCATAGGTCCCAAATTTAAATTCCCTCCTTTCAGGAACACATTACTTATTGGCACAATCATTTTGAGCATGTTTAAGCAATTGTGTATTCTGCACCCCAAGGGAATGTCTAGATCTGAATCATCAGCCATTTACAGCACCCAGCAATTCATTCCTTCTGACTTGAGGAAACCCTTGACCATGATGCAGCATATAGGTTGGCATCTGCCCTAGGTCACAGCTGGATTCCAGCTCCAAAATGCAACAATGCTTGCACACACACACACACAACTTACTCCACCTTCATGTTTATGGGGGCTTCACTAGAAAAGTAACACTGCACTGAATCACTAGAGAAATTCAGGGTCGGGAAGAAAGAGCATTTAGCCAGGGCTCCCGAGGGGCCCCTTGTGGGGAAAATGGAGATACAAGTAGAATGGACAGATCTAATTGTGTCTGATTTGCAGGTATTTACAGTCTACACATGCGGAATATCACAGCTGCTTTGAACCCCACATTGCTGTAGGTTGGACATCCTAGTTTATGTTAGGTGTGTAGGCTTCCATGGACTCCCCTTTTCTCCAAATACAGCCTGGATATGTTAAACAACTGTCTTACCTGAACCCGGGACTCTGTGAGAAGTGGCTTAAGTGACCAGACATATTTGTTTAGATTCTCATCTGAGAAGCCCCTCTAGGAAGTTGCCTGGCTCATGCGCATCCTCTAATAGACTCACTCACCTGAGATTTCTGATTGGGGTGCTCCATTCAGGCTGAAGCCTTTAGCCAGGTACACCTGCTTCACCTCACTGCAGCTTTTGGTTTTACTTCCAGTGTCCCCAGCTGCCCACTGCATAAGGCACAAAAAGCCAAGATGCCACCACCAACCCCAGCAGAGCCGCTCCATTACCTTTGTGGTTGGGTTGGGGTATAAGCCCAGGTTATAGAGGAAGGAGAGTTTTGAAGAAGACACAAGGGTAAAGGAAGCCACATAAACAGTCCAGGAGTAAAGCCAATAACTCTTACAGCTTCTGCTTTGTCCCTGGGAGCAGCTGAGAGCACAGAAGAGATACAGGAGCTAGTAGCTCAGCTGAGGGTGCATTCATATGTCAGTAGGGGAACACAAAAGCCCCTGGATAAAGATGATGCAGCAAAGCTGGGGTAGGGCATGCCCAGGATATGGATCCTTCTGTATAATGTAGATACTGGGATCAGACTACAAGGAGAACAAAGCACAAAGCAGGACAATGCCGCAAAGTCTGTGCTGAAACCTAACTGAATGCCACTTGCACTGCTCTCACTTGACTCACTTAGCGAGAGCTTGAGCCTGGGGCAGCACTGGAGTCAGGCTGGCGTTGAGTCAGGCTTGAGTTGGGTCAGGCTTGATTTGGGTCAGGATGGAGTTGAGTCAGGCTTGAGTTGGGTCAGGCTGGAGTTGGGTCAGGCTTGATTTGGGTCAGGATGGAGTTGAGTCAGGCTTGAGTTGAGTCAGGCTGGAGGTCTCCCCTGGCTTGGGCTTGGGGCGGCTGCTAGTCAGTGACAGCAGGGCAGGGGGTGCAGGCAGATCGCTGCTCCACTAAACAAGCGG
>NC_054379.1:137727416-137817416 GCF_017654675.1 Xenopus laevis
AGCAGACATGTACAAATCCATCATGCTGCAAGACCCATAGCTCTGCTACCAGCCTTTAGATATCTAGAGATGGTTTCATATTGGATATAGTAAGCATGATAATGGTGGGTGCTTTATACCTGGGCTGTACAACAGCAACCTATAGGTCACAGTATTTAATGAGATCTAAATGAACCACATTCCAAGCCTTAGCACCCACACCTATTGTGTCAATTTGTCCATTGTGTCAAATTATATGTGGTACAGTTATGGGACCTGTTATCCAGAATGCTCGGTACTTGGGTTTTTCCTCATTAGGGGTCTTTCCCTAACTTGGATCTCCATACCTTAAAGGAAAAGGAAAGGTTAAAACTAAGGAAGCCTTTTCAGAAAAGTTCAACTTAAATATACCAGTAAACCCTCAAAGTAATGCTGCTCTGAGTCCTCTGTCAAAAGAAACAGCATTTCTTTCCTTCTATTGTGTACTCATGGGCTTCCTGTTTTCAGTTTAAACCTCGTTGCCCCGGGCGTGAGCATGCTCAGTTTGCTCCTCTTCCCCCCCCTCCATTCTCTGCTGTAATCTGAGCCCAGAGCTATAAGTGAGCATGGAGAGACTCAGGCAGGAAGTGATGTCACACCAAGCTAATACTGCAGCTGCTAACCTAAACAAACAGAGAGCTTCTAGAGCTTTTTACTCAGGTATGGTAAAACATTCTACAGAATAAATATAGCATTCTAGCTTGCACTATTGCAGCTAATCTATTGGCAATAAAATGCCTCTGTAGCTTTCCTTCTCTTTTAAGTCTACTATAAAATTATTTACACATTAATTAAACCCAATAGGAGTGTTTTGCATTCGTTTCAGAATTACAGATAAAAAGAAAAATGACTTAAAATTTTGAATTATTTGATTATAATGGAGTCTATGGTAGATGGCTTTTCCGTAGCTTGGAGCTTTCTGGATAACAGGTTTTAGATAATGGATCCTATATCTACACACATTCCTTGCACTGATGAGGAGGTTACTTAAAGACTTGCCACAGCATATCAAACAATCTGCTCTTTTGAAAAACAGATTTTGTTACAGAATCCTGCTGGAGGATACTATCATGGGAAAACATGTTTTTTCAAAATGCATCAGTTAATAGTGCTATTAACTGATGCATTTTGAAAAAACATGTTTTCCCATGATAGTATCCGAATAACCTCACAACTGGAATGGTACCTTATTTAAGAAAAAACTCAAATGGAAAAAACGTAATTCTGCAAGTTCGAGTTGCAAAACCCGAAAACTCTGATCGAGTTTTTGGGAAAACCCAAGCAGGGTTGTTAACATCTTCAAGGGACCTCTGCAATTGACTCCTACAAGACCTCGGACAAGTTTTAGATGGTGTATTGTCAGATTTAAGCAGTTTCCAGGGTCAGGGTATAATACAATTTGAAAAAGTTGAGTTTCTTTACAAAAAACTCGAAAATTTAGATTTTTTTTTTTAACCCAAATATGTTAGTTTTGACCAAAAAAATTAGAAAACTTGAATTTTCATGAAAGACAAAACTTGGACCTAAATAAATCTGCCCCTTAGTGTCAGGTGCAGTCTACAAACTTCTTGCCTAGGTTAAGTCATTACTATAAAGATGTATACACACAGCCGCACTTTCAAACATGCGGGAATAAAGTGTTTTATTGGGGCCACAGCAAGGCTGAAGCATTACCTCTGTGTGGCACAAATAAAACACTTCTATTTCTTTTGCACATTTTTTCAGTGTGCCACTGTGTGTATAACTCTTTAAGGAAATGAATACGAATTGCTAGGGGTGCTTCACAAATTGGTGAAACAAACTTAAATTTTCCTTTAAGTTGAATTGATATTTAAGTTGTTTTCATGCTCTAAACTCCTGTACTAGTAGTTAATAGCAATATTACTTTTATGATGCCCCAGTCTAACCTTTCATGTACTGGCATGGGATGGTAATCTAAGATGAGGAATTGTTGTCATATAGACAATAAATCGAAGTTATTATTCTAACACAACTCCACTGCAATTGTCGCTATGCAAAAAGCTGATGACCATAAGATCTTTTGTCTGTATCTGCAGCACCTCACAGCACCCATGTAGGACCTTGTTCTAACAGTGACAAGCAGCACAGATGAATGCACACCCACAATACAGCATCTCCATTACACCCCAGCACACAACAACAATATCCGGTAACAGGGATAGTCCTTTCTGAACTGGCAAACTAGAGAGCAGCGGAATAAAAAGCCAAATAACACAAATAATGAAAATGATAACCAATTGCAAATGGTACTAAAAGTTAAATCAATGATGAACAACCCCTATAAAGGAGTTGTTGACCTTCCAATACTTTTTTCAGTTCAGTTGGTTTCAGATAGTTCACCAGAAATAAAGACTTTTTCCAATAACTTTCCATTTTCTATTTGTGACAGTTTTTCTAAAGTTCTGGGAGCGGGGGGGGGGGGGTCGCCGACTCTGTTCTAAATTGATACATTTAGTGGATACATTTCTTTTGTCCCTGCTGAGCAGAAACTAAAGACAGTTGTTAGAATTGATGCAACAGTTGATAATATTCCAAAGATGCTGCTGAGAAATGTAACAACTAAATGTATCAACTAAATGTAGCAACTTGTAACAGTTCAGATGATCCTGGATCCTGGAGCTGCCAGATTGTGACACTAGAGACAGAAACATTGAACTTAAAACTTAATTTTTGGGAAAACAATGAAAAATTAAAGATGGAAAGCAATTGAAAAAAAGTCTTTGTTTCTGGTGAACAATCTGAAAACAACTGAACTGAAAAAAAGTGTTTGGAAGGGGAACAACCCCTTTAAAGACCCACAATCCACTTATCAACACATCACAATCGGTTTTACTATTAACAATTACCAGGAAAGTGTATGCACAAGTATCTTAATGAGCACCACCATCTGAACATCTTCCACAGCAAGATGAAAAACAGTGCTAACCAACTTGTTGCTATGCCTGGAAACCCAACTTGATTCCTCCTAATATCATAAGCAAAATATGTACTCTGTGCCCCTCGCAAAAACATTTTTGTGCTTAAAACGCAAATACGCAGTAAATCGCAAAGTCGCATCGATATGGCAATACTTATCCCCCAATGGTAGAAAGACGGCAGTACCTTTCAACAAGACGGACGACTACAATTTAGCAGAGGACAAGAATAAAATAAGGGTTTTATAGAAGGGGGTAGAAAGGGCCAAGTAGATATTATCTGCAGTCACACTTCTGCCTCTACTCCAATACTCTGCCTTGTTTTTCCTGAATGCCCTGCTTCTCTATAGACGTGGTGTTACACAAGCACAGAGCCGTGCGTATAACATGCAGCCTTAAGTAGGTCATTCACTGACATACACAACTGCTACATCGCTGGAGGCTGACAGCTGCACATTGCTATAGTCAGGCTGCTTAACTTAATAAGAAATCCATAGCAAAACACACACACACACACACACACACACACACATATATATATATATATATATATATATATATATATATATATATATATATATCAGTGCATAGATAGGCAAGAATTATGCATTCAATATATTAAAGTGGCTATAGTAACCATTTAGCAGCTGCATTAAAATAACACAGACATAGAATAAACCTATGTGGCCAACTCTAAAAGGGTGTAAGTGACAATTGTGTCACTGAAACTTTGGGTGAAAGAGAGGAATATATGTTATTCTTATTCTCATACTAGTGCCTACATGGCTCCAAATTAAAATGATCTTTGGAAATAGTAATGCAACCAGTAAAGCGTTTGTGGAGGTGCCAGATACAGAGAGAAAAGAGGGGGGCCTGGCAATGCAGGAAGCTTAAAGATTATCTGGCGGAATTTATATAAATCACGGGAAGTCCAACCTGCAGCTATTGCTGAACTACAGCAGCGCGATAGTTGTGCAGTTGTAGTTCAGCAATAGCTACAGGTTGCACATCCCTGATTTCTACATACTGAAAATGTCATTTTACCTACCTTTTATTATGTGGAGGGGACCTGGGGCAAATGTCCTCAATCTCAGATCTACACTAATTCCACTCCAGTAAGCAGAACAGAAAAGCGTTAGCCACAGATCTAACTCACAATCACAACGAAGGTCCCTCCTTCTTCAGGTATGTTATATAGTGAATATATAGTGAATAAAGTACCCCATCCTATGCATATAAATACATGAGGCCTTTTTATACTCCGAGGCGACTTCTTATATCCTCATATTCTGCAGCAGGGGGTACTTTATTATAATACACAAGTTTCAGTAACAGAAATGACATCACTAAGCGCCGATTATAACCGATGACTTCACTAAACACCGTTTATAAGGCTATCATTTACAGGATATTCATTTCTTATAATATAATTGTTATAAAATAATATCGCACACCATGCCTAAAGCCAATACTACATTATATGTTTCAGGTAAGGATTAATTCACAATGGCCAGCCAGTCCTGCCCATAATATTAATGGAACAAGTTGTACATACAAAATACAAGTCACAGACACTAGAGACTACAGACACAGTATAGAGATACAATAAGACAGATATTGATTATAAAGAGTACAAAGGGAGCCAGGAATGAATTCATAGCATGCAGGGGACATGGGCTGCACAATGACAACTCCCAGCATCCCCAGCAAGAGGCTATTGCGGAAGTTATAGCAGAACTCAGGCTGAAGAGACCCCCCTATATAACACCCTATATAACTTGAGCCGGTCACAGAGCAGCACTGGGCGCCATTAACACAAAGCCTTAGCACTCACCGACCTGCCGGCTTTCCAAGCTACGGTCTCAGGAATTCCTTATGCCTCTGACAGCTGTTCCCTACACGCTCCGGTAGGGCACTAGGCTCCCCACTGTTAGTTCATTATTGGGCACTTCCGGTGCCTAGCCCCTCAGTAAAGGACAGCTGACGTTATAACCCAGTTCTCCAGTCTCCGCTCTCCTTCAGTTCCACACAGAGCTCAACGTGAGAGCTGCGCCTGTTTCCGCCCACAGGAAAAGCCTATTGGCTGCTTCCCTCAAAGTCCTGCCTTTTCTGCTCGCTCACTGGTTGCTGGGCAATACAGCACCGCCCTCTGAGTGAGATGCCGCCTTCCATTCACCTCGATTGGTGGAAGCACCCGTCGTTCCAAATAAGGCGAAGCCTGATTGGAAGGGGGCGGAACCGAGCTCATTGCATAAGATTCACGTGGAAACTCACGAGTGACAAGACTTGAAGCGCACATATGTGTTTAGTGTAGTTACGTGTCAGGGCTTCTTGGCTTTTTGGCTAATATCAAGTGTAGTATCTTGACCAAGGGGGGGGGGGCTTGCAGATCTAGTTAAAGGGGTGGTTCACCTCCAGGTTAACTTTAAGTATGTTCTAGCATTGCAAATGCTAAGCAACTTTTCAATTGGTCTTCATTATTATTTTTTTTAAGTTTATGAATTATTTGCTTTCTTCTTCAGACTAGTGATGTGGGGATCAGGCTTTTCCTGACCTGCAACCCGTGGTCACTGCCACTGACCCCGTCTAAAAAACAAATGCTCTGTAAATCTATAAATGTATTGTTATTGTTACTTTTTATTACTCATCTTTCTGTTCCAACCCTCCCCTATTCATATTCCATATTCTCATTCAAATCAGTGCAAGGTTGCTAGGGTAATTTGAACCCTTAGCACCCAGATAGCTGAATAAAAAACTAAATAAATCCAAAACTACAAATGATGAAACACAAAAACCAATTGCAAATTGTCTCAGAATATAACTCTTTACATCATACCAAAAGTTAACTGAAAAGCGAACCACCCCTTTAAGGGTGCATCCATGTGAATCCATCCACTTGATCCTCTGGCCAGTGGCCGGCGTATGTTGTCAGCTTGAGCTATGTGTCACAGGCCTTGCAAACCTGGGGTGCCCGAAACCATTGGGTTGGAGTTCACCCTGCACTTTAACACACTCTTGCACTTTCTGCGCACTTGCTCTTATGCTCCCCAGCCATTAGTAGGGTTGCCTACTGGCCGGTATTTTACCGGCCTGGCCGGTAAAAATGATGGCCAACCCCAATGTTATTAATTTGGAAAAAAGATAGATATATAGGAAGGCCGGTATTTTTTTCTAGAAAAGGTGGCAACCCTAGCCGTTAGGCGGGAGTTAAGAAATGTTTATATTCCGGCCGATAGGCTGGGGCAGCACACTGCCTAACGTTTATTAATTTTACCCCACCCCTATTTAATTTTTATAGCACTTATGCACTTTTTGCACTATTTTTTAGGATGGGTGCAACATTTCCGGGTTTGTGCTTGTCTTGTGTGGCCACCTGGTTCCTTCTACTCCTGAACCCGGTCCTGAATGGACCTCTTCAGAGGTCAACTGTTCTTTTCCCTTCGGGGTTTGGAAAAAGGGGTCCCCAGCCCTAGCCTTGCAACAAAGGGGACCTGAAGACCCCTGCCTCCTGCCTGTGTCTTTTGTGCCGGTGGGGGTCGGGGATAAAGGGTTCCACCCAAGCAGCTGGGAAAACTCTTTTTATCCTTGCGCCTTTAGCCCAGATACCTGGAGTTTTATGGGGGGACTTAGTCTTTAAGGCTTTAGCTCCCCATAGACGCGACAATTCTTCTTGCCGAACGACCAATTTTAGGGAAGCACGATCAATCCTTCGAAATTATCGTGGGATTCGAATGATCATACATCTTACGATTTTTCAGCCATCTGTCAGGAAATTGATCGGCCAGGTCAAAAAATCTTTGTCGGTCCCAGTACAATCTATCTATGTTTGCAGGGCCAAGCAGGCAGCTCCCCTTTGTTTTCCTGGCAAATTGGTCTTTTTTGTTGATGGTAAATTCATACGATCGTACGATCGTTCCGAGAGGATCGTTGTCTCACGATCAGGATCTGATCTTTTAAAAATCTCAACATCTATGGCCAGCTTAAGTGTAGTAAAAAAAAAAAAAAACTTAGTCTTTATGACTAAGTCCCATTGCACCCTCTGCATGTGTGTGTGCACTTCACATTCACTCCCGACAGTAGGCATGGCAACACCTACGGGCGTCTTGATTCCCTGCTGCATATTTGCTCCTGGATTACTTGTCACCCTGACCCTATGGCTGGAAGTGTGGGTGTATATACTTACCCTGTTTCACAGTCAAGGGGTGGCGTAATGCATAGGCACGCTGGCCGATCTAGGGTCCCAGTGTGATCAGGTATTTTTTTTTCAATTATTTCTATTTTCTTTTAATATTATTAATATTATTTTTATTTGCACTGCTGGGAGCACACCTGCTGGGAGAAGAAGGCAAGGTGCGTTTGTGGCTAAGAGAGCTCCAGTGCACTTGGCTTGCCTGGTTCGGAATGCAGAAGGTTGTTGGACTGTGAATGTAGTATAGAGCCACCCTGCTGGTATTTCACTAGCCTAGCCACTCAAATAGCAGCCAGGGCTCGGATTGAAAGTTTACCAGCTATGTACGTGCCAGTAAATGTCTACACTCTATTTGTTGTACCTCCAGCCTGCCCCTGATCTGCAGTTTCAGCAATGTCATATAAAAATCTATATTGGGATTCTATGAATTCTTTAAAATTGTATTTATCAATGGGTATTTTTGATTTTTAGCAGCTTTGGGGTATATATAGATCTTTAAAAATTGAATTTTTTTTTTCCTTGGAAGATGAGTTTTCCTCATAAAAACCTCAGACAGAAAAAATAAGGTTAAATAAATGGGCATCAAAGTGTCCTGTGTCGAAACCTATAGATCATATTGCATAGCTAACCACTACCCCCAAACTTGTTGCTCGTCCTTTTAGACTTAAAGGAGAAATAAACCCTTAATAAAAAAAACCTACCCCTACCCTACATAGGGTTAGTTTCTCCTTTAAAGCTATACTGTTTTATGCCGTGTCTCATTCTGTTTCTGTATGTAATCTGTATGAGCTGCATATTTAAATTTCTCCCATTGTGTAGCACAACTGAATATGTGGGTGCTTTAGAAATCTGCTAAAGGCTTTGTTCACCTTTAAAATACATTTTAGTATGATGCTGAGTGACTTGTTCAGAGACAATTTGCAATTTGTTCATTTTTTATTATTTATGTTTTTTGAGTTATTTAGCTTTTTATTCAGCAGCCCCCCAGGTTGCAATTCCAGCAATCTGGTTGTTAGGGTCCAAATTACCCTAGCAACCATGCATTGATTTGAATAAGAGACTGGAATATGAATAGGAGAGGCCTCAATCGAAAGATGAATAATAAAAAGTAGCAATAACAATACATTTGTAGCCTTACAGAGCATTTGTTTTTAGATGGGTTCAGTGACCACCATTTGAGAGCTGGAAAGAGTGAGAAGTAGAAGGCACTTAATTGAAAAACTATAAAAAAATGAAGGCCAATTGAAACATTGCTTAGACGTAGACATTTTATATCATACTAAAAGTTATGTTAAAGGTGAACCAAAATAATGTCACATAAGATAGTTGTAGTGCATTTTGCCCTCATTCAGGATTAATTCTCTTATCGGTTTAAAGAGCGACAGCACAGAGCCCTTGGTTTTCTTTAGCAAGTAGGTCATCATATTCATAAGGTCATGTCCTGCAATACAACAAGCATAAAATAGGCAACTATTCTCTTTTATTCTGCTATCTCCTGTTATATATTGTATGGTATAACACGTAGTGTAAACTTGCTGCTGCTATATTAAAACAGAGGAGAGAAGAGCAAATAGAAGGAAAGGAGGGCTTTTTGTACAGTTTTTGGGGCCTGAATGGGGCTCCCATTATTCATGGTGCACCCTGTAATTGTGCATGTGTTGTAGGATGGGGATGGGCGTGCGCTGGGTCCCTCTGAAGATTTTTTTGCAGGGGGGCACTCTAGTTTCTCCATAGTCTCACCTGCTGTTTAAATTGTCCCTTTAAGTATGGGCTCTATTATCCTAAATTCTTGGGAGCTGACATTTGCCAGATAAGGGGGCTTTCCATAATTTATATTGCCATACCTTAATGTTATGAGCAAAACAATTAAACATATCTAAATAAACCCAACATGATTGTTCTGCCACCAATATCATGCACCTTAGTAACCGTAAACTACAAGTACAGGTATGGGATCCATAATCCACAAATCCGTTATCCAGAAAGTTCCAAGTTACGGAAAGTCCATTTCCCATAGACTCCATTGTAAATAATAATCCAAATTTTTAAAAGTTTTCTCTTTTCTCTGTAATAATAAAACAGTAGCTTGTACTTGATACAAACTAAGATACAGTATAATTAATTCAGCTTGGAAGCAAAACCAGCTTATTAAGTTTATTTAATGTTTAAATGATTTTCTAGTATTAAGGCATGAAGATCCAAATTATGGAAATATCAGTTTTCCGGAAAAACCCCAGGTCCCAAGCATTCTGGATAAAGCAGGAAAGTCAGAAGAAAAAGGCAAATAATTAAAAAAAAAACTATAAAAAATAAATAATGAAGACCAAATTTAGAGTTGCTTAGAATCAGCCATTCTATAACATACTAAAAGTTAACTTGAAGGTGAACCACCCCTTTAATATTTCTTGTATATCATAATTTTCAATTTTAATTGCCTCTGCTCCTGTCTCCTGCTGAGAAAGTATTGCAGAACTACACATCAACAAAACACAAAATAGTATAAGTATATCTAATGCATTTATATATCACCTGCATCGCCTCTTTCTAGTGGGATGTACATTTAAATGAATGAAATCATTATAAGAAAAGAGCAATAGTGACACCTAGTGGTTATTATTTATCACATTACTGGATCCAGCAGCGGAACTACAAAAAGCCAGAGAAATATCAGTCCCTTTCCTTTACATTGCATCTGACACAGTTTACCTTCTGTTTGTCTGATTATATGTCTGACTACATGGTGTATTAAAGGAGTTTTTAGCATGTTATAGAATGTACAGAATTATATATGGTAATTCTAAACAACTTTTCACTTGGTCTTCATTTTTTCTTTTATCATTTTTGAATTATTTGCCTTCTTCTTCTTAAGCTTTCCTGCTTTCAAATGGGGGTCACTGACCTGATGAAAAAACAAATGCTCTGTAAGGCTACTTCCGGTCTTTCATTTAAATTAGGGTATGGTTGCTAGGGTAATTTGGACCCTAGCAACCAGATTGTTGAAATTGCGAACCAGAGAGCTGCTGAATAAAAAACAAAATAACTCAGATAGCACAAATAATAGAAAATGAAAACCAATGGCAAATTGTCTCAGAATATCCCTCTCTACATCATACTAAAAAGTTAATCTAAAGGGGACCAACTCCTTTTAAAGTGTCTGTTGTTTTTCCACTTCTGTAAAGGTCCGGCACAACTCTCCCAGCAGGTTTGGCTACAAGACAACTTTTATTTGCATTATGACACATTCTACAGACATCGATCAGTTTTAGAACAGTGAGAAAAGAACAATGGGGATGTCAGGTGTTTAGTTAATGAAACAAGAGCCATCAATGACTAACACTTATGCCCATAATGAACAACATTTACTTTATCCTACGCCCATTTTGACCTCTGCAGAGAGTGCAACAATTTGAAAATGCCCATTCATAATAAAGAATTTCTTATTCTTGTATAGCTATTCCCTTGAGGACTCTGTTAGAGGCCACATAGTGCAAATACCACTGATTCACTAAAGTAGCACCAACTAAGCAAGTTGTTCTCTCTCTCTCTTTTGCCAACCCTGATGGGAGTTTCTTTTAGCCAAACAAATGGCTACACTCTCTTCTTGCCTTACAGCCAAAACATCTCACTAAATGCTGGAAATTTTGAGTTTTCATTTGGGGAATTTTGAGCTGATTTTTCTGTTCACCCTTTGGGTTTTTATGACTCTTAAAATGTACATGTGCTTGGTGAGAATGCCTGTAACTTCTGTGCTGGGTGCTAAGGAGCCTCCTATTGTCAGTCGTGGAGCGTAGTGTGCCTCGCTGTACTATCACTGTTGCATAGGTTACTGTTTCCAGCACAGGTTAAGCATTATATACAGTATTAGTACATTTCACAGCAATTTAATTATTGCTAAATTACGAGTACAGGTTTGGTTACTTCCAATTCAGATGATCCCAATCAAACCCTGCCTACCAGCAGAAGTGTCTCCCATAAACAGAGAACTCTAACACCCTGAAACACCATCCTTGTATGAGCCTAAACGCCATCTGAATAAATATTCACACATTTTAACCTGGAACTTGATTAGGGCACAACCAATGATAAATACAAATATTCAATTCCTAGAGTCAGTAGGAGTCTTCTGTGTGGCTGGTTTGTGGGGTTTCCTGTGTCCCATCAGGTTAGTTCTGCTATTAGATGTTCAGTCACCTGGAATCTTGGCATGAAACTGCTGACAGGAGCTCGGGGAATGGTGAGAAAACACAAGAACAACAAAAACATGGAAAAAACAAGAAGATGAGAGAAAGGACCACCAAGGTCAGGTGAAGAAATAAACTAAGGAAAGGTACAATGTGGGAGGAAAATGAAAAAAAAAATGTGTAAGGAGAGAAAAAAGTACAGATCAGTAAAAAAGAACAAACTCACAGTTACTGCTGAACTTCTCTCACCCCCCTACACTGATTGTGGGATCTTTGTTAGTATGTCACTTCATGAGCAGATTGTGACCACTCAGATGATAGCTTTTACTATTCTAGTCGTTCCATAAAATGTAATAGCTCCTTGTTTTTCCATTACTAGTCCAGGGGAAATGTATCGATCTGCTTAATATCTATATCTTCATCCTACTAAACAGCTCTAGAAGGGAGTGGAGAATACATTGGTAGAAAAGGATATGTAAGAAAGCGGAGCAGTGTGGAAATGAAGGCAGGGCCGGAACTAGTGGTAGGCAGGGTAGGCACCTAAGGCACAGTCATTGGAGGGGCGCACATCTTAGTGCTGTTTAAAACATTTGTTCCATTGCTCAACTGGTTTGTTTCAACATTTAGTCAGTGAGCTGAGACAATCTGCCTGCAACAAATCACCTTCTGGTAATGTGAGCACAGCACTCCTTACAGACTATACCCTCCTTGCGCATGCGCTGTCTGTTCTTCCTGTGATCGTTTAGAGTCAGGCAGGATACGCAGCTAGAAGAAGTGTCAGGATGTAGGCAGTGCTAGTGCGGCTTAAACTTTGGATGCTGACTTTCCGCAATGGTTCTAGCGGCTGTCTTCTGGCACAGGAAAGGAATGGATTGAACGACTGCGCAGGGTGAGCTGTGGTTCATTGGGGGCAACCGGAAATCTCTCCATCGCTTTTCTTTTCAACTGCTGTGTGTCTGACTGTTGGGATATAATGGTTAAGCTGCTGTGCTGTGACTGTTTTTGTGATGTGACTCTGGGGTGGATGTGCTGTGTGGAGTGAGATGGACTGATGCGACTTTTTGGACTGTTGTGCAGTGACAGGGGTGTTAGTTTAAGTGGGTTGACTGGTGGAGTAAGATTGGGCTGTTGCACTATGATTTTTTTGTTAGGATTGTTTCTGCTGTGTATTTCACTTAAAAATACATTAAACAAAATCTACAATCATTAATTTGTTGTAAGGTTCCATTCTAAAAAAAAAAACAGGAAAAATTCAACTGAATTAATATGGTTTATATGGTAAAAAATGTTGCCCTTACATTGTGATGGAATAATGGTACAATGGGACAGGGGCTGGGGGCGCTCATTGAAAATCTTGCCTAAGGTGACAAAATACCTTGGCCCGGCCCTGACTGAAGGACATAATAATGCAGAATTTACAGAAAGGAAATATATGATGTAGTTGATTGTACATTGCAGAGAACAATTGTAGGTTATCTTAATAAGTGTGGGGTGCAGAAGGGGTGTAGGATAGAGCTGGAAACAAAAGGCTGGGGTATATGAATGAGAATGATACATAGGAGTAAGAAGGAAATGTAGGATGTAGAGTAAATTGTATGTTCTAGAGTAAGGATATAGAATAAAATACTCAAAGTTAAAGGAAACGTAGGATGAAGAAGAATTACAGAAAAGGAAGGAAGCATATGGTAAAGACTCAGGTTGGCAAGAGGTGGAAAATGGTTAGAGGAGTTCAAGAGTATTGAATATTGAGTGCAGGATTAGAGAAAAGAATAATACAGTAGCGTCCCAGCAAAGCACTGGGGTCTATTCCAAGGGTTTATTCACTTACTGATGAAAATGATGAATATTATTGCACACAACACTCCCATGATAATCATCATCTGGCAGAGAAAGAAAGAGATTTTATTACGGTCAAATGACCAGGGTGCCAGGTGCAAGAAAACAGAAGCAAACACAAATATTGTTGTAGGCTAGTACTCTGCACTTTTCTGAACTGCTGCAGGTTCCTGAATACAGTGAGGCCTCTATTCAGCTGCAATGCAGAGGTGTGGGCGCAAGCCACAATGGAGCCCTGTACTTACCATTTTGTATATAGCAGGGGGTAAGACAGGGTTTCTTTGCCTCTGCTGCTAGATACTAGACACAAAAGCACGTCTAGACCCTGGATGCAACAGCTTTTGAATATTTTCATATTTGCTAATATCTTGAAAACTAGAAAAACAATTAAAAAATGAATGGATATTTCAGTGCGCTGAAGAGTGCTCTAAGCAATGTTGTGTTTACTAGTTTTGCTGGTTTAAAGTTCTTTCAAGTATAAATGCATGAAGGATGCTGCATGTCTGGACTGATAACTCACTACTATAACCAGACCTAGGCGCTGGTCCTAGAGAAATCAAGCAACTGATAGTCCAGCGAGCACCAAGCACCCCCTAGAGTTTCACCATTCAGGGCACCAATGTCCTCATGCAGCAGCCACAACAAGGAAATGCTGATATCATAAGTAAGAGATGGGCCAATTAAAATAAAAATGACATTAATAGAAGCTGTTAGCTTTTCACTGCGGGGAGCAGATAATTACATCAGCAATTACATTTACTAGAGTTGTTGGCTCTGTTGTGAGTTGAGTTATTACAGTAACAATGAAACGGAGTTGTACAGTGAGAAGCTGGGCTAATTACAGTAGCAAATGAATGGGAGAAACTGGCTTTACAGTGAGAAGATTAACTGAACTGAATAAACATCCAATGTTCAATGCCACTTATACACAATTACAATGTTCTACCTGTGTTTCCTGTAGTTGAGCGGCAACAGGGTACCAGCCTTTATGTACTGACGGGGGGATCGATGATCCACTTGTGAATTTATCTTTACTGATAGACCCCTTCTGATTTGATATCCCCCGTTACTAAACCAATAATAACAGGGCTTGCTGTGTACATTCTATTTGTTCCTATAAAAAGAGGTCGGTATTTGGAACAATGAACACTGGGCCTGGACACTCATTGGAAATTCTATGAAAACAAGGATGCTATCCCAGGATGAACATTTGAGCTGGATAACGTGGAGGCAGATATATATTTTATACTAATTGGCCAAGCCTGGCAAGGGATACTCTAGGCTGGTATTGGTTGAACACACGTAGATATCATTGAACTGATACTCTTAGCATGTTACTATTTTGGGTGAGCTAGGACATTATTAGTTATTAAAGAAATGAAACACAAACAGGTACAATAACCCACTTCCCAGTGTCATCTCCATCAGTATGGTCTTTCTTGTTCCCTCCAGCGCCCTTTCTACCTCCATACAAACAATCCTTCTCTCATTTTGTTAGTCTTCCCTCTCCTATGTGTATTGCAGCTCACCTTGCAGTTTTTCCACCAGTTCTTCCTCTTCAGTTTGGCTGCACTGGTCTCAAACTGGGAGGCTCCAGCTTGGAGAGCATCTGCTCGGTCGTCCAACTCTGCCAGCTTCTGATCGCGATCCAACACCTTGTCCACATTCACCCGCATGATATCCACTACCTGTCACCACCAGGAGAATGGACAAATTCATCAAAATGTATTATTGGCCATATAAATAAGTAGAACAAAGAGAGGATAGTCTGACACTGACAAGGCAAGCACAACAAGGCCTACTAAGTAGGTGCTGATAAAAAGAATTAAATGGAAATTATACCCCTGATTACTGCAAGTCTTTATAAAGATTTAAAACAGAAGCCAAATGAATATCTTGTAAGTTATATTCTTTTAAACAGTTCTTGATGATGTCATCGGTTTGAATCAGTGCTTAGTGATGTCATTTCTATCCCCCCACTTACTAAAATTTGTGTATTATTATAAATAATAATACTTTTGTAACATATGAGGATATAAGAAGTCAGCCTTGGAGCTCCATGACCTGTAAAAAAAAGCACTTAGCCTTCGGTATTGTTCATTTACATGGAACTCTGTGACTTACAAGATCCTTATATTTTACAACAGTGGCACATTATTTCAGTGCTGTCCAACTGGTGGGCCAGATTTGACCCCTTCCATTGTGTGGCCCCCACATGAAAGTCTGCCTGCTGTGACTGCTTACCTTGTGGCATCAAAAAAGGTATCACTGATATTAACTGGCCCCTGCATTGTTTACAACTCAAATGTAGACTGTAAACCCCTGCATTGTTCACACCTGTGACACCTCTATTGTTAACACCCCTAAAGCCCTGTACTGTTCACACCTCATACCCAGACTGAAAGTACCAACATTGTTCACTTGTTCAAATGTTCACATTGCTGGAGGGGCACCAATACTGTGTCACTGCATGTAGCTCAGTATGAATTGTTCATCTTAGAGTAATCCTGATAAGTTTCCCTGTCTCTTGCTGTATTCTGCCTGTCCAAGTTCCTTGTCTGTGCCATACTCTGTCCACCCTATGTTCCCTGTGTGTGCCTTACTCTGCCTGCCCTATGCTCCCTGTCAGTAGCGCAACTAGAGGGGGGCAGGCCCTGGCGCGCGACGTGTAGCGGGGCCCCCGTCCCCCTCCATATAGCCGCAATTAGTAAAGAACTCAGTGGCGCGCGATCTACCGGGGGGCCCTGAGGGGGTGCAGGCCCTGGCCCAATCGCACCCCCTGCTCCCCCGGTAGTTACGCCACTGCTCCCTGTGTGCCTTATTCTGCCTGCCCTATGCTCCCTGTGTGTGTCATACTCTCCTGCCCTATGCTCCCTGTGTGTGCCATACTCTCCTGCCCTATGCTCCCTGTGTGTGCCATACTCTGCCTGCCCTATACTCCCTGTGTGTGCCATACTCTTCCTGCCCTATGCTCCCTGTGTGTGTGCCATATTCTCCCTGCTCTATGCTCCCTGTGTGTGCCATACTCTTCCTGCCCTATGCTCCCTGTGTGTGCCATATTCTCCCTGCTCTATGCTCCCTGTGTGTGTCATACTCTCCCTGCTCTATGCTGTCTGTGTGTGTCATGCCTGCCCTATGCTCCCTTTGTGCCTGTCCCACACTACCTGTGGGGCATGAGCCTGGTAGGGTTTGTTCTGGGGGTTTATTAACATTTGAAAATTGTTGTTAGGGGTACAATCATGTACTAGGGGGGCTGCCGTGTTATACACATTGGAGGATGAAGCATATACAATTACGGAATATGTTTTAATATGACTAAAATTGTTCACATATGAGTGATATCCCTGCAGTGAGCAACAACCATTTAGTTTTTTGGTATGCTACCAACGTTAATGTGGACATGGTCTTACAAGTTCTTATGATAGCATGGGTGTGGTTTAAAGTGGGTGTGGTTTAAAAGGGGAGTGGCCAACACTGGCTTGCATTTTTGGAAAAATTCCGGCCCTCAATACCACAGAAGTTGGACAGCACTGTGTTTTTGTGAAAATATTTTTATGAAAACCAAATGCTGCTATCTTCAGAACTAATGTCAGTCCCTTTATAAGCAACCGAGGTTACACACACACACACACACACTGGTTAAATGCCTACATGCTAGGTTGCATAGACAGAGGCATTACTTCTGCAGGTAAAACCTGCATGGCAGATCAATAAATGCTAATTGATGAATTAATCTGTATTTGGCTTTGTTTCCTATTCTGGATCTTAGTTGACATTGTTGTCAGTTGGGAACCACTCCCCACTTTGGTGGGAATGAAGAATAAATAGTGCCCACTTCTCTGGGCACAATAGTTTGTTCCATTGGTTGTGAACAATCAAACGGGCAATCTCAATTCAGGTAACTGGACAAGGTGGGAAACTAAGGAGGCTGATTGTACATCCATGTCCATAATCAATTCCATGTGTGTATATGGTCATCTGCTGACCTTGAACTTCCATGGCTATCCACGTAAGTGGCCAAATTGTACCAATATCAAAATAATCAGCCAATGGGAAATTCTGGATGTTGACATCAGTGAAAGAAGTGGCATTTTGATCAAATGTATCTACTATTTTGATCAAATTCTCTCAGTTCTTCCTTTAATTCATCTCCAGTGAGAAAGATTAATATGAAGTGTCTTTTTCCAATGAGCATAATAGCAAGTTTATCTGGGAGGTATTTTGTTTTCTTCCTTTTAAAGCCCCTGACAATATGTTTAGAGCTGGAGTTGAAGTATAATATGAGGTATAATACATTGGCAGTTGGAGCTGACCCTTGTGCAATTCAACTCGCATAATCTCAAAAGAAATTCTGTACATCTGTAAGGGGTAATTATAATGTAATAGGTATATTTTATGTAAATAGAGGGGATGCACCGAATCCACCATTCTGTGGATAAGCAGATCCACTAATTTCACTCTGTTTCAGTCTGCAAAAGGCCTGAGACTAGTATGGATGTTCTCCTTCCAGCATGGCAATGCCTTAAAGATACATTTAAAACTACACTGGAGCTACAAAGCACTGGGACCAGTCAATGGCCAGACCTCAATCTGGAGGGGGAGCAGTCACATAACAAGTCCAGCAGCTTTTGTGGGTGCAGATACAAAGTATATGGAATAGCAGGATACAGAGTACAACACTCATCTGGATTACTTGCAAAAAGATCTATTAGAGGAAATCCTATAATTTTCTCTAATAATCTTTTTGCACATAATCCTGAGGACTGTGGTACTATGTCCTATATATACATATATATACTGTAATTGTCCCAAATGTGCCCTCACTCAAACTTTAAAGTTGCCAGAGGTGCACGACCAATCATTGTGGTATGTGTTAATGAAGGGTCAGCACATTCTGTAATTATATGCTCTTCTATTGGTACAGCATCTAACCATGATAAAGTTCCCCAGGTGGGACCGAAAGATGCTGTACCAATAAAAGAGCGTATATTCACAAATTACTGAGTGTGCTGATCTTTCATCAACATATATATAAAGTATACTGTATATTAGGGATTAACTAAATCTTGGTACGGTATTTAGGCAGGATTTGGTCATTTTCAGCAGGATTTGGAATCCTGGTGTCTTGCTAAACCATCATACAGACAAGAAAGCTAAAAATGTTTTCTCTTTTTCCCTTCCTTGCAAATTAGGGTTCAGATTTGGTTTGGAATCTTTCATAAAGGATTTGTGATTCACCCGAATCCCAAAATAGTGGATTTGTTATATCCCTATGTCGTGTCAACCAATTAGTAACAACCCCATTTAAAGTAATTTAATTCCAGGTTGTAACACAGCAAAATGTGGGAAAGTCCAAGAGGTTGAATACTTACAGTGTAGCCATAAAGCAGTTATTAGCAGTATTATAAATGTTATGTTGTGCAGTATAATCAGTGGACTGCGGGCATAAAGGGGTCTTTTATTTACCTCATTTACTTGTGCTTGGGTCTGTAGAAGCCTGCGGTTGCTACCTGGAGGGGGTACCCCAGATGCTGACCTAAAATTGAAAAAAAATGGAAATTTAACAAAAAATGAAATCTGATTTCCACTCACAGCTACTGTATGTAAGCAGGGTATATGCGACAGCCAGAAAGGACAGTGGAAAAGGAGCGTCGTCAGTGACATAACTAGAGAGGAAGAAGACCTCACTGGGATTCTCGGGGGACAGGGTATAGCATCAAAATATCCCCTTCCCAGCCATTCTTCTTTACATTTTTGCATTTGAGGACTTGTTTTTAACCTTAATAAATGGGCTAGGGGGGATATTGTAAGAATCATCTTGTGAAAGTATTTTTTGGAGCTAGGTTTCCACAGTCTTGCCTCCCAAAAAGTTACCTCTGGGCTTAACACTGACGACCCATATTGGGTTTTAAAGGCATGCCTCCATCCTTTTGCCTCCTTGACACTGAGCACTTCATCTGTATTGTAACTTTACTTTATATTTATGTGAATTGTATTTTAATAATGTACTTATTGGTATTTATTATTGCAATGACCCCCTGTTTATTCTGCTAATTTATTGCTCTGCTGTACAGTGCTTTGCCCTCAGGGAGCGCTATACAAATAAAACTATACATACATACATATACATGCCTCAATTGCATGTAGAGAAATACAGAAGTTGCAGATGTGCATTCCCTAGTCTCTCTTTAACTGTTTCAAATTTGATAAAGGCTCGGTTATTAAGCAAATCATTAAGCCATTTCACTCCCCTAATGGTGTCCATACACAGAGAAGGAGGTGTTGCTAAATGAGCGGATCTCTCCCCGATATGCCCACCTTGGGCGATATTGGACTAATACAATCATGGACCCTAGGGCCCAACGATCGGATCATAATGGAGGAGTACGGGCAGTCGTTTGCGCGCATGCATCATCGAAGAGGATTTTTAGCCATGCCCAATTGCCATATATCGATCGGGAAAGCCCGTCGGAGGGCCTCATACATGGCCAATGAGCTGCCGACTTGTTCTGTCTGCAGCTTTTATCGGCCCGTGTATGGTCACCTTTAGAGGCCAGTACTGTCCTCCAACTAAGTATGAAAAGGCAGTTGTAGAGTTGTAGATATGGGGAGCCCCTGAGTTGAGATCCTCCCACAGTTGGACTAGGCTGGCGGCAACCTGGGAAAAAACCCAGTGGGCTCCAGACCCTGCCAACCCAGACCCACAAACTATGGGTGCTGCCTACGGCCTCCCAACGGGCCCGATCACTGCTGAAAAAAGAATAACGTACACTTGTGGGGTGGAGGGTGTTGCAACTGGAGATGGGGGCCCGGGAGGCAAAGTGAGGGATGCAGCCGGGGGGGTGGGCCCCTGAGGCAGCAGCCCTGGTGGCCCTGAACTCTTGTTTTGCTATCCTGGTCCAGGCTATGGAGGGAGTTATAAGTACCTCGAGGAGATGGGTAAGTGTTGCTTAGCCTTATATGGGGCATTTCTCAGTGCATTTCTGGAGCCTACACTGTTACCAATCAATGCTATTAGATGAGCATCATAAAATAGCAATTTATTTAACCAGTCAGTCCAACTGCTCTCGGATTCAACTGCACTTTGTAATGACTGCTCAGTAAATAGAACTTTACAAGAAAATTAAGAAAAATATCATTTTAAGTGTTCTGTTCAGTAGATTTACCATTGTATGTTGCCTGGCAACCATCTTGCCTGGAACACTTCAATTGCATTTGGGACTGAATCTCTGTGCTGTGTTGAACCTGAATGGCTTTGGGGGGGGGGGGGGTTTAAAGACTTTGCTTCTTCTGACTCCTTTCCCATTCTCCTAATATGAAAGTCTGTGTAGGTTGGAGGCAAACATCAGGGGTTTCTGCATTTATAGTTAAAGGGTTTGTTATACCTTTAAGTATGATGTAGCGAATGATATTCTGAGACAATTTGCAGTCGGTTTTATTTTTTTATTATTTGTGTTTCTTGAGTTAATTTTATTCAGCAGCTCTCCAGTTTGCAGTTTTAGCAATCTGGTTTGCGAGGGTCTAAAATTACCTTAGCAACCATGTATTGATTTGAAAAAGAGACTGGAATATGATTTGGAGAGGGTCTGAATAAAAACACAAGTAATAAAAAGTAGCCGTGCAGACCATTTGTTCTTTTACGAAGGGTCAGTGACCCCCCCCCCCAATTGAAAGCTGGAAAGAGCCAGAAGAAGACAACTAATTCAAAAATTATAAAAAAAAAAAGAAAAAAATGGAGATCAAGTGAAACGTTGCTTAGAATTAGCCATTCTATAGCAATAACAATAAATGTGTAGCCTTACAGAGCTTGTGGGTCAAAGGCAAATAATTCAAAAACTACAAAAAAGAAAAAATGAAAGCTAGTGAAAAAATAGCTTAGAATTAGCTATTTTTATTGATATATAATGCAACCGATTATCAGAACCTTCTTTAACTTCCTGTCCCTCAACAGTTGCAGGCTCTGCTTCCTCTGGAGCTATTTCCCCAGGACTGCACCTTCTCTATGTGCTTGGCCCAAGCAACTACTATGGAGGCCCAAATACTCCCAATATATATATATATATATATATATATATATATATATAGTATTTTCAAAGGATATCTCTATAATGGGAGTGCTGTTTGTTTGAAGATACTTTATGATAAACCCCATGAGTTGATTGAAATCCGAGTGTGGGCACGAATTGCCAGGTGTCACTAGCATTTTAAATATTAAGATGAAGGCAGAATAAAAAGACAGTTAAAGGTGAGAATGAATTGTGTATTAATTCAGACAAACAAAACAGCGCCATCTAGTGACCTAATGACACACGACAAAACAGATACTTGCAATAAGTAAATACTGTAAGAATTTACTCATGGGTGGACAGTGGATGCAAGTGCTGGAGCCAAGTGCTATGAATGTGGACTCTCATATACAGGCCCTTTACCTGCCAGCTGTATCTCACAGTGTAGAACGGATTGTTCATTGCAACATTTTGCTACTATTTTGCTAATAACGGGGCACAAACAGTTATAACTATCAATTTCATGTACATTTTGCATCATGGGAAATAATAAAGCACTTTGAAGTTGCCCCCCTTTGATAAATGAACCCTTGAATTCTTCTGGGATTTTCTTCTGCAGCCATATTTGCAAATTAAGTTTATCACTCTACGATTACAAATTAGATATGTGGATTTCAGTGTCAAGTGCTAATTAACAACCAAGACACTTAAAGGGATACTGTCACGGGCAAAAAAAATTTTTTCAAAATGAATCAGTTAATAGTGCTGCTCCAGCAGAATTCTGCCCTGAAATCCATTTCTCAAAAGAGCAAACAGATTTTTTTATATTAAATTTTGAAATCTGACATGGGGCTAGACATTTTGTCAATTTCCCAGCTGCCCCATGTCATGTGACTTGTGTCTTCACTTTAGGAGAGAAATGCTTTCTGGCAGGCTGCTAGTTTTCCTTCTCAATGTAACTGAATGTGTCTCAGTGGGACATGGGTTTTAGCTATTGAGTGCTGTTCTTAGATGTACCAGGCAGCTGTTATCTTGTGTTAGGGAGCTGTTATCTGGTTATCTTACCATTGTTCTTTTGTTTGGCTGCTGGGGGGGAATAGGGAGGGGGGTGATATCACTCCAACTTGCAGTACAGCAGTAAAGAGTGATTGAAGTTTATCAGATCACAAGTCACATGACTTGGGGCAGCTGGGAAATTGACAAAATGTCTAGCCCCATGTCAGATTTCAAAATTAAATATAAAAAAATCTGTTTGCTCTTTTGAGAAATGGATTTAAGTGCAGAATTCTGCTGGAGCAGCACTATTAACTGATTCATTTTGAAAAAAATTTTTTTTCCCATGACAGTATTCCTTTAAGAAAGAGGAGGTGGTGAGATGGAGCGTGGGTGAGAAGGTGTGAGGCACAGGCTAATCTTAGCTACATGGCATGGAGGAGGTGAAAGTTGTTAGAGAATCACACAAAGAAGCGGGACAAAAATACAGATCACTTATTTCTTCCAAAATTCTAGGCTGGAAATAATCTGTGTCTCTCAAGAAAGTACAGTATAAGGTCCTTGTGCTGGATTCAGTTTCAGTTTATTAGAAGGCAGCTAGGTGATTTCCCCAGGCTGCCAATACAGCTGCACATGCTGCTCTTTCTTCCAGATGTTATTAAACTATAACTCCCATAAACCCCTTTAATATGCATTACTGTACATAGCGGCAATACTCTGGGCTGGATATTTAAGAATGTGTTAGCAAAAGATTTGTATTAGTTGCAGTCTTCTCTCACTGACTCACCCACGTCCTATGTCCAGTTCTATATAATCCAGTGGCTGTACAGAGGACTAGTTCAGGACTGCAGTTCCTTATATCTTGAGTTTATGCAATGCTGATTGGTTGTTATGGGTCACACAACTGGTGCACTTTTGCATGATTCAGCTAATCCAATAAAGTAAATTTAACACAGGGGCAAAAGTGCCAAAGGTGAAACAGCCAGTCTGCAAATAGCTTATATTGGTGCAATGTTGCATTGTCCTAGAGTAGAGATGTCGCGAACTGTTCGCCGGCGAACTTGTTCGCGCGAACATCGGGTGTTCGCGCTCGCCGGAAGTTCGCGAACGTCGCGCGACGTTCGCCATTTTGGGTTCGCCATTGTTGGCGCTTTTTTTTGCCCTCTCACCCCAGACCAGCAGGTACATGGCAGCCAATCAGGAAGCTCTCCCCTGGACCACTCCCCTTCCCTATAAAAACCGAAGCCCTGCAGCGTTTTTTCACTCTGCCTGTGTGTGCTGAAGAGATAGTGTAGGGAGAGAGCTGCTGCCTGTTAGTGATTTCAGGGACAGTTGAAAGTTTGCTGGCTAGTAATCGTTTTGATACTGCTCTGTTATTGGAGGGACAGAAGTCTGCAGGGGTTTGAGGGACATTTAAGCTTAGGTAGCTTTGCTGGCTAGTAATCTACCTTCTACTGCAGTGCTCTGTATGTAGCTGCAGTGGGCAGCTGTCCTGCTTCTGATCTCATCTGCTGACTGCTGCAATAACAGTAGTCCTTGTAAGGACTGCTTTTATTTATTTTTTTGTTGTTTTACTACTACTACTACTACTACTACTATAAGAGCCCAGTGCTATTAGTCTAGCAGTGTTGGGGAGTGGGACTGGTGTGCTAATCTGCTGCTCCTAGTAGTTCAGCAGCACCAACTTTAATTTTTTTTTTTTAATATTCATTTTTTTTTTATTTTACTTTTTTTTATTTTACTACCGCTGTAGTAGTGTATAAGTTGACCTTTTAGGCATTATTTGCCCTGTAGGCATTATTTGCACACTGTTTTCTTCAACCCGCCATCGAGCTGTGTGACCTTGTTCACATTCTGTCTAAATATCCATAATATTACCGTCTCCAGAAAAAACACCGGAGTCACTTTTTTCAAGCAGCCATAATATATTTTACGTAATCCGTATCCACCGCTGTAGTAGTGTATACGTTGGCCTTGTAGGCATTATTTGCACACTGTTTTCTTCAACCCGCCATCGAGCTGTGTGACCTTGTTCCCATTCTGTCTAAATATCCATAATATTACCGTCTCCAGAAAAAACACCGGAGTCACTTTTTTCAAGCAGCATTCATATATTTTACGTAATCCGTATCCACCGCTGTAGTAGTGTATACGTTGGCCTTGTAGGCATTATTTGCACACTGTTTTCTTCAACCCGCCATCGAGCTGTGTGACCTTGTTCCCATTCTGTCTAAATATCCATAATATTACCGTCTCCAGAAAAAACACCGGAGTCACTTTTTTCAAGCAGCATTCATATATTTTACGTAATCCGTATCCACCGCTGTAGTAGTGTATACGTTGGCCTTGTAGGCATTATTTGCACACTGTTTTCTTCAACCCGCCATCGAGCTGTGTGACCTTGTTCCCATTCTGTCTAAATATCCATAATATTACCGTCTCCAGAAAAAAACACCGGAGTCACTTTTTTCAAGCAGCATTCATATATTTTACGTAATCCGTATCCACCGCTGTAGTAGTGTATACGTTGGCCTTGTAGGCATTATTTGCACAGTGTTTTCTTCAACCCGCCATCGAGCTGTGTGAGCTTGTTCACATTTTGTCTAAATATTGATAATATTATCGTCTCTAGAAAAACCACTTGAGTTACTTTTTTTCAAGCAGCATTCATATATTTTACGTAATCCGTATCCACCGCTGTAGTAGTGTATACGTTGACCTTGTAGGCATTATTTGCACACTGTTTTCTTCAACCCGCCATCGAGCTGTGTGAGCTTGTTCACATTTTGTCTAAATATTGATAATATTATCGTCTCTAGAAAAACCACTTGAGTTACTTTTTTTCAAGCAGCATTCATATATTTTACGTAATCCGTATCCACCGCTGTAGTAGTGTATACGTTGACCTTGTAGGCATTATTTGCACACTGTTTTCTTCAACCCGCCATCGAGCTGTGTGAGCTTGTTCACATTTTGTCTAAATATTGATAATATTATCGTCTCTAGAAAAACCACTTGAGTTACTTTTTTCAAGCAGCATTCATATATTTTACGTAATCCGTATCCACCGCTGTAGTAGTGTATACGTTGACCTTGTAGGCATTATTTGCACACTGTTTTCTTCAACCCGCCATCGAGCTGTGTGAGCTTGTTCACATTTTGTCTAAATATTGATAATATTATCGTCTCTAGAAAAACCACTTGAGTTACTTTTTTTCAAGCAGCATTCATATATTTTACGTAATCCGTATCCACCGCTGTAGTAGTGTATACGTTGACCTTGTAGGCATTATTTGCACACTGTTTTCTTCAACCCGCCATCGAGCTGTGTGAGCTTGTTCACATTTTGTCTAAATATTGATAATATTATCGTCTCTAGAAAAACCACTTGAGTTACTTTTTTTCAAGCAGCATTCATATATTTTACGTAATCCGTATCCACCGCTGTAGTAGTGTATACGTTGACTTTGTAGGCATTATTTGCACAGTGTTTTCTTCAACCCGCCATCTAGCTGTGTGTATTATCGTTTCCAGAAAAACCAACTGAGTTTTTGTTGTTGTTGTTGTTTTTTTAAAAATAATGCCAGGCAAAGGCAGGCCGCCACGCAGAGGCCGTGCTAGGGGCCGTGCTGCTATGCAATCCTGTGGCCCTAGCAAATTTCCCAGTTTTAAAAAGCCAATGACCCTGAACTCCCAAAATGCTGAAGAGGTAGTTGACTGGCTTACACAGCACACCCCATCCTCTACCGTTTCTAACTTTACCACAACATCCTCCTCATCCTCCACTGCTATGGCCACCCCACGTAACACTTCCTCCACCACCGGTGCCCCTTCTTCACTGGGGTCAGAGGAGTTATTTTCCAATGAGTTTCTTGAACTGAGTAATGCGCAACCATTATTGCCAGAAGAAGATGAAGGAGATGAGGACCTTACACCAGATTTAATTCTGGCAGAGAACACGATAGAGATGGACATAATGAGTGATGAGGAGGAGGTCCCCGCTGCTGCTTCCTTCTGTGATGTGTCAGAAGAAATTGATGCATCTGAGGAGAATGATGATGAGGAGATTGATGTTTTGTGGGTGCCTAGTAGAAGAGAGCAAGAGGAGGGTAGTTCAGATGGAGAGACGGAGAGTCAGAGAGGCAGTAGGAGAATAAGACTTAGAAGAAGCAGGGAGGACAGCCCGCAGGGATCAGCAGGGCAACAACATGTATCGGCACCTGTGTTCAGCCGGCCAACGCACCCGCCATTGCCGCCAATACCGCCAACTCCGCCAACTTCTACTGTTACCGCCAGATCGCACACTTCCAAAAAGTCAGCAGTGTGGGATTTTTTTAATGTGTGTGCCTCTGACAAAAGCATTGTAATTTGCAATGAGTGCAGTCAGAAACTGAGCCTTGGTAAGCCCAACAGCCACATAGGTACAACTTCTATGCGAAGGCACATGAGCGGCAAGCACAAAGCACTTTGGGAGCAACACCTCAAAGGCAACAGGCAAACTAAAAGCCACACTCCTTCTGGTCCAGCATCTTACTGCTCTACCTCTGCTCTCCTTGACCCGTCTGAACCACCCTCCACTCCGCCTTCCACCTTGACCACCTGTTCCCATTCCCAGTCATCTGCCACCAGCCAAGTTTCTGTGAAGGCCATGTTTGAGCGTAAGAAGCCAATGTCTGACTGTCACCCCCTTGCCCGGCGTCTGACAGCTGGCTTGTCTGCACTCTTAGCCCGCCAGCTTTTACCATACCAGCTGGTGGACTCTGAGGCCTTCCGCAAATTTGTAGCAATTGGGACACCGCAGTGGAAGGTACCCAGCCGCAATTTTTTTTCTAAAAAGGGAATACCACACCTGTACCAACATGTGCAGAGCCAAGTTACCGCATCTCTGTCACTTAGTGTTGGGCCAAAGGTCCATATGACTACTGACGCATGGTCCTCCAAGCATGGTCAGGGCAGGTATGTCACCTACACTGCCCACTGGGTGAACTTGGTAATGGCTGGGAAGCAGGGAATGGGTAGCTCAACAACAACAGTGGAGTTGGTGTCACCGCCACGGATTGCACGCGGTTCTGCCACCACCTCTACTCCTCCATCGCTCTCTACCTCGTCTTCTTCTTCTTCTTACTCTGCTGCTGGGTCCTCCTTCTCCTCCTCCACACCTGTGCACCCCCAGCTCCCCCTAGGCTATTCGACGTGCCAGGTACGCCGTTGTCACGCTGTCTTGGGGATGACGTGCCTGGAAAGCAAAAACCATACCGGATCTGTACTCCTGTCATCTCTGCAGTCACAGGCCGATCGGTGGCTGACCCCACACCAACTGCAGATCGGAAAAGTGGTGTGTGACAATGGAAGCAATCTGTTGGCAGCGTTGAGACTAGGCAATTTAACACATGTGCCCTGCATGGCACATGTGTTAAATTTAATAGTCCAACGTTTTGTCTCCAAGTACCCAGGATTCCAGGACGTTCTCACCCAGTCCAGAAAGGTGTCGGCCCATTTCAGACGTTCCTACACAGCCATGGCACGCCTTGCTGACATTCAGCAGCGCTACAACATGCCAGTCAGGCGTTTGATTTCTGACAGCCAGACTCGCTGGAATTCAACGCTCCTTATGTTGGAACGTCTGCTGCAACAACAAAGGGCCGTCAACGAGTACCTTTTTGAACTGGGTGGTAGGACTGGATCTGCACAGCTGGGGATTTTTTTCCCCCGTTACTGGGTGCTTATGCGCGATGCCTGCAGGCTCATGCGACCTTTTGAAGAGGTGACAAATATGGTCAGTCGCACCGAAGGCACCATCAGCGACCTAATACCCTTCGCTTTCTTCCTGGAGCGTGCCGTGCGACGAGTGACAGATGAGGCTGTAGACCAGCGTGACGAGGAGCTGGAAGCGCACGATTTCTGGTCGGAATCACCAGAACGAACCCAGGCACCTGCTGCAACGCAGGGAGAGGTGCCAGAAGTGGAGTCAGAGGAGGAAGGTGGCTTTGTGGAGGAGGAGGAGGAGGACCAACAGGAGCAGGCTTCCCAGGGGGCTAGTGGTGACCTTTTGGGGACCCCTGGTCTTGTACGTGGCTGGGGGGAGGAGACCGTGGATGATGCAGTCCTTGATAATGAGGAAGCGGAGATGGATAGCTCTGCATCCAACCTTGTGAGAATGGGGTCTTTCATGCTGTCATGCCTGTTGAAGGACCCCCGTATCAAGAGGCTTAAGGAGAAGGACCTGTACTGGGTCGCAACGCTACTAGACCCTCGGTACAAGCATAAAGTGTCAGAAATGTTACCAACATACCACAAGTCCGAAAAGATGCGGCATTTACAAACCAGCCTGCAAAACATGTTGTACAATGCTTTTAAGGGTGATGTCACTTCAGGAACTCATCAACATTCCAGGGGCAGAGGTGCCAGTAATCCTGCCACGAGCACACCTGCAAGGACAAAGCCCTTTGGCCAGTCTGTAACGTCAGACATGCAAATGTTTTTCTGTCCAAGGCAGCGCCACAACCCTTCTGGATCCACCCTCAAAGAACGCCTCGACCGGCAGGTAGCGGACTACCTGGCATTAACTGCAGATATCGACACTCTGAGGAGCGATGAACCCCTGGACTACTGGGTGCGCAGGCTTGATCTGTGGCCAGAGCTGTCACAATTTGCCATGAACCTCTTGTCTTGCCCAGCCTCAAGTGTGCTCTCAGAAAGGACCTTCAGTGCAGCAGGAGGGATTGTAACTGAGAAGAGAACTCGCCTAGGTCACAAAAGTGTCGATTACCTGACCTTTATTAAAATGAATGAGGGGTGGATCTCGGAGGGTTACTGCACGCCGGAAGACTTGTTCTGACTTCTATGCAGCTGTCCTTCTCTTCAAGCCTCATGACTCCACACACAGCTGTCCTTTAGCGTCCTCCTCCTCCCTCCGCCACCGTTACAAACTAGGGTGCAAACCCTACTGGTTTAATTTTTTCTGGCCTCTGTGCTTCAGTGGCTGCAACCAAAAAAACTGGGCAAACAATGTCTACAAGGTCAACGTATGGCAAAAAATGACTATTTTCAGCATTTATATGGCATATTTTTTCTGGCAACTGTGCTTCAGTGGCTGCGTCCAAAAAAATGCATATTTTCTGCATTTATATGGCATAATTTTTCTGGCAACTGTGCTTCAGTGGCTGCGACCAAAAAAATGCATATTTTCTGCATTTATATGGCATAATTTTTCTGGCCTCTGTGCTTCAGTGGCTGCAACCAAAAAAATTTATATTTTCAGCATTTATATGGCATAATTTTTCTGGCCTCTGTGCTTCAGTGGCTGCAACCAAAAAAATTTATATTTTCAGCATTTATATGGCATAATTTTTCTGGCAACTGTGCTTCAGTGGCTGCGACCAAAAAAATTACTATTTTCAGCATTTATATGGCATATTTTTTCTGGCCTCTGTGCTTCAGTGGCTGCGGCCAAAAAAACTGGGCAAACAATGCCTACAAGGTCAACGACGTTGACCTTGTAGGCATTGTTTGCCCAGTTTTTTTGGCCGCAGCCACTGAAGCACAGAGGCCAGAAAAAATATGCCATATAAATGCTGAAAATAGTAATTTTTTGCCATACGTTGACTCAACGTATATGGCAAAAAATGACTATTTTCAGCATTTATATGGCATATTTTTTCTGGCAACTGTGCTTCAGTGGCTGCGACCAAAAAAATGCATATTTTCTGCATTTATATGGCATAATTTTTCTGGCCTCTGTGCTTCAGTGGCTGCAACCAAAAAAATTTATATTTTCAGCATTTATATGGCATAATTTTTCTGGCAACTGTGCTTCAGTGGCTGCGACCAAAAAAATGCATATTTTCTGCATTTATATGGCATAATTTTTCTGGCCTCTGTGCTTCAGTGGCTGCAACCAAAAAAAATTATATTTTCAGCATTTATATGGCATAATTTTTCTGGCAACTGTGCTTCAGTGGCTGCGTCCAAAAAAACTGGGCAAACAATGTCTACAAGGTCAACGTATGGCGAAAAATTACTATTTTCAGCATTTATATGGCATATTTTTTCTGGCAACTGTGCTTCAGTGGCTGCGTCCAAAAAAACTGGGCAAACAATGCCTACAAGGTCAACGTATGGCAGTTGTTTAAAGAGAACAGTAGATTACTAGCCAGCAAAGCTACCTAAGCTAAAATGTCCCTCAAATCCCTGCAGACTTCTGTCCCTCCAATACAGAGCAGTATCAAGCAGATTACTAGCCAGCAAGCTTACTATCATCTGTCCCTGAAATCACTAACAGCTCTCCCCCTACACTATCTCTTCCAAGCACACACAGGCAGATTTTTCAGATACATTTTTGCCCTTGATCCCCCTCTGGCATGCCACTGTCCAGGTCGTTGCACCCTTTAAACAACTTTAAAATCATTTTTCTGGCCAGAAATGTCTTTTCTAGATGTTAAAGTTCGCCTTCCCATTGAAGTCTATGGGGTTCGCGTTCGCGAACCGCTCGCATTTTTGCGCAAGTTCGCGAATATGTTCGCGAACTTTTTTTCCGACGTTCGCTACATCCCTATCCTAGAGCCCTAAACTAGTTTTGTACAATGTTTAATTCAAGACTAATCCATGCAGGTTGGACAGAATGGTGGCAAGCCCTGAGCTAATGGACACTGCCCATGGGGAAAGATTTCGGCACTGAACACGTGGACAGCGCCGTGACACTGGGAGACATTTCGGCGCTGAGTTGTATGGGGGGAGCCAGGCCTCTCAGTGTAGTTGCTACTCCCTTATTTAACCCAGAGCACAGTCTGAATGGCTGTTGACTTATTATTTAAAAGAAACTGTGTGGCTTTTGTACTGCCATACAGCATGCATCTAATTTAATTGCTAATTAGCCCTTTAATTGCTGTTTGTTCAGAATGCACATTTAAAGGATGATTTACCAGCGCTAGCTTTCAGCACTCTACACATGGACATTATGGTGAGACGTCTGAGCATTGTGAGGGGCACACGGCTGGGCACCCAAGTTTGAGTACTGAGCACCTGAGAAGATTTAACGCTGAGCACATGGGTTGTAGGGTGAAAATCACTGAGCACATGGGCAGTAGGATGAGCAGCTTTCAGTAGGTGAGAAGCACTGAGCATATATGTGTAATAGGGTGACAAGGACTGGGTACATGGGCAGTAAGATGAAAAGCTCTATGTACATGGGCAGAAGGGTAAGAAGCACTGGGTACATGGGCAGTGAAGGTAGAATTAGGGATAATGGGCTCATGCACTGAGCCCAGAGACAAAGGAGTCAAATGGGCACCTTAGTAAATGTGCAGTAGTTGGGGATGAATATGCTAATGGAAAGTACAGATGTTTGGAGAGCAGATGAGAGAAAGTGAATGGAGTGAGAATTACACAGAGGTGGTTATAGGCACTGAGATAGGGGCATCCCTGCTGCTGGGGGTGAGCACTGACCTGGCACTGGGCAATGTGTCAGTTTCCTACTCACATGATCCCTGTTGGTCCCTCCGCTCCTCTCCCCACTGCAGCCCCGGTAGATCTGCAGGTTTCAATACATTCATCATCCCAGAACAGGGACGGAAGGGAGGGGAGGGGGGCGAGCAGGAGGCGGGTAGTGGGTGGGCAGGGTTGCTAGGTGGGGAGCATGGGGGTAGGGAATAGCAATGAAGAGTCACAGAGCCAGTGCACTGGGGTCCACAGAGAATGACAATCAACCCCCTCCCCGACTATTAACTTAATAATAAAAGATATTGACTTCCATATATATGTGTGTGTGTGTTTTTGTTTTGTTCTTTTCTACTTGAGGACATTTCAAAATCTGCAACAAGTTTACCTCTTGCAGTTAGAGACCCCTGCAAAATAAAAAATGGAGCATGCCAGACTCATCCATTCTAAACTAAAGTCTGCTCCATGGCTGAAAGCTGCTGTGTAGACTTACCTCCGCCCATTCCCTCTATAAAAAGCTTTCTGCTCCCCAACTGTGTGAGAATGAGAGCAGAGAATCCCTCCCAACAAAGCAGCTCCTTTACCAAATGTGTGTGAATATGTCTCAGTGTGAATGCAAGTGTGTGTGTGTGTGTACCACAAACTGACAGTGTATCTTTAAAAGGTATTTTTTTTCCTAGCAAACTTTAGTTATGGTAATCCAAACTACAGAAAGACCCCTCAACCAGAAAACCCCAGGTCATGAGCATTCTGGATAACAATAATCATTTAGCAACAAGTGGAAAGGTTGGGTTATCCTCAGCAACCAACCGACAGATAACTTTCACTGATTCAGTAGTGTCCAATATGTTCTATAGTCGTACGGGGGTCATTTATCAACACTGGGCAAATTTGCCCATGGGCAGTAACCCATAGCAACCAATCAGATTGCTGCATTCATTGTTCTACTTACAGCTGGCTTTAAAGAGCTAATCACTGATTGGCTGCTATAGGTAACTGCCCATGGGCAAATTTGCCCAGTGTTGATAAATGAGCCCACTGAACATATTCAGTCAAAGCAGACTGTCAGGGGGTGATGGGAGTATTGAATAACAGCTGGATATCCTTATTCCAGTGCAGTTGCTACGGGTTACCATAACTGTGCACTTTTGCAACTATATTAGTACAGGCTACTTTGCTTTGGTTCTGTAACCAGGTAATGTGGCCATTTGCCCAGTCTCCATGTGTGTGTGTCTCTGTAACCAAAAGCACAGCGGGAAATTGCATTAAACTGTATTACATGGAGAGAAGGAGATGGGCCTGCGAGGGAGGAGATTCTGACCAGGCCCAAATACAATTAGTAAATTACACAATCATATTCAGGATGGGGATAATTTGTTTAAAAAGGACAATTATATCTGCAGGAGAATATAGCAATGAGGAAATGAAGATGGATCCATGAGGAGCTGAAGTGGGTGCAAGCAGGGGACAGAGGCTTATAAGAGCTGCAGGCTGGGCTGGCTCCTTACACAGCTCCGACTATAGAGAATAGGACAGTAAAGGACCACAGGTAAGGTAACTTCTTTTTTCTCTTTAGCACCCTGGGGTTAAAAAGGCTTTGTGGGAGCAGAACTGTCCTAACTATGGAACTTTAGCCATTGTTGAATTACAACTCCCAGCCCCATGTGACAGCCTTTTGCTGTGAGCTGTACTTAACAAACAACTGGAGGGACCTAGACTAAGCAATGCTGAATTACTGTAACTATCCGGCCCTTCTGTCCCCATCTCACCCGGCACCTTATGTGCCAAAGTTGCACTTATCTGCCTTTAGGCAGTAAGTTTCTCAGCAGTTGATATTCTTTTGCTGGAGCTGAATGATGGGCTGCTGGGACATAGCAGGGTGATCCCCAAACATGCAGCTCTGTATTTGTGCCAATGGCACAGCACAGAATATGTTTAGGGCATATTCATACAAACATTTTAACAAATTTATCAGACCCAGCAAAAAAAAGCCGAAGCAACTATTAGTTGAGCCCAGGGGCGATCCTGGCCCCTCCGTCGCCTGAGGCAGCAGCAGTTGCTGCTGCCCCCCTTCCCCAGAAATTTGCTCTTAAAGTACCAGGAGCAGCATTTTTGCTGCCCCTGGTACCTAGTGGGACACTGCCGCCTAAGACGACTCGCCTCAACTCGCCTCATTGGCGAAGCACCCCTGGTTGAGCCACTTTTCCAGGGCTTTTTTAAGGCACAATGGGAACCTATTTGTCTCCCCCCTCCACATCACTTGCAGTCTGCCATGGTGTGTTTGTGCCCTTGTCAACATAACTGGCTAAAGCAAACATGGCTAATTTGGCAACCACGTTGGTCCAATGTAATCACTGGTGCTATGGCAAAGGGAAAATAATACATTGCATTTAGAATAAGTGCTGAAAATACATCACCCCCAGTGCTATGAATTAGAAAAGATTGTCACACACTTTTACAGAATCCAAACCGTAATACATTAAATGTTACATAAAGAATGTGGGAGCTGTAACACCAGGGTTGCATGTTATCCAAAAGCAGCGTGTGAGTCTCACGAAAGAGGCATTTGGTGGTTAACTGTGCATGCTGGGAGTGCTGGAGTTTTAGCCAGGCCACTTTTACTGATTTTCTAAAACTCTTGTTTTATCTTTCAATTTGACTTTACTGCACATGAGTATTGTCCTGGTCCATTGAAGCAACCATTGGCAAGAGACAGCTGAGACACTATCAGGGACATACCCCAGGCATGGAGGTGCATTTTTCAGCCCCAGCCAGGCCCAGAGGATAACATTTTTCCTTGTTCTTTAAGATATAAAAAGGGATTTTTACAGTGAGAGCAGTAAAGTTGTGGAATTCTGTCCCCAAAGAGTTTGTTTTGGAAGCAGTGGTGTAACTATAGAGGAAGCAGACCCCGCAGTCACAAGGGGGCCTGGACTGTGGGTATCTGCTTTCTCCCCAGTCAGTATCTTTCCTGGGACAATAATTGGGCAGGAGTGGGCGGAGTTGGGGTAGGGAGTGGATGGGGAGCGGCAGGACATGGGCAGGGTGGAGGCGGGACATGGGCTGGCAGCGTGAGGGCAGGAGGATGGGGATCAGAGTGCGCTGGGCTCCTCTGAGGGCAGAAGGGCCCGGCCCACTCTAGTTACGCCACTGAAAGTTAGGCAGGTCTCAAAAATGGTTGATAGATGTTTATTTTTTTTAACCTCACTTACTATGTTACTATGCCCTCCCATAGTAGTACAACAGAACTTGCAAACAGTGCCAGCTGAGTAAGAAGAACTCCTTGTGAACACAGCTCAATCGGGTACAGTTAATGGCTGAGCAGCTGTTGTTGTTGCAGGAGTGTAAAGGGACCAGTAAGGCCCTAATTAATGAGCAATTTCAATATATCTTTGTAGAAAAGGTCAACTTACCAACGTCTTGGGGTCCTAGCTTGGATTTGCTATGAAGCCCGGTAACATCTACTTACACTTCTGAACAAAGGGCAAACTGTTGGGTGCTTGGGTTTTCCAAACATTATACATAACCCTAAACGTGCATGGAGACGTCTACTGCTTAATAAACTGAAGAACCACTATTTCAGAGGTTTCATCCTGCTCATTTGGGGTTGGTGTCAGGACAGTAGCTACAAAGCCTTGAGCCCTGGTGTAAAGCCTGGGAGCTCGGGCTCACAAACCCCTGCCAGCACATTCATTCTAATATACAGTTGTGATTTTTCGCAAGGGTGCATACATGTTTCCTTATATGAAGCATATCCCTCACAGTATTTTCCAGGGTTTGGACATGAGCCGTCAGGATGAAAAGATGCCAGAGAGGGACATGGGGCCAGACAGAAGTGCCCGGAAGAAGAGAGAACGACCACTCAAAAAAAAGATTCACTCCCTTACTCTGCTTTGTGGATCATGGAAAACTCACAAGTATTACTTCTTATGTTGTATCCCACTCAAGTACCGAGTATAAACAGGGTTAAACATTCACACCGGGTTATTTTAATAGTCTAGATACCAATAAAGTTGAATATGAATATAGATTAATGGATCATCATGAAAGGTACTGGTACAATATAATGAATCTTTAAAGGTGGTTGACCTTTAAAGGCATGTAGAAGCAAACAAATAAAATCCAATTTTTACTTTATTCAATGATAAAGAATTTAAGAATTAAAAATGTGTGTTTTTATAAGAAACCTGACTGTATGTGAAACTCTCTTCATTTTCTGCTGTGGATAGGAATTGTCAGACGAAAATCCACATTAGATTACATGACAACACAGGACCCAGTGCAGTCTGAATATTCTGATTATTAATCAGTCTTGCTGTATCGGCTTCTGGCAGATATTATTTGACTTGTGCTGCTCTGATAATTTATGACGATCCCCAAGCAACAGCCCAGACCACACTGAGCATGTGCACAGTCTTGGTCTTGCAAAGATGTTTAACAAAATTACAAGATGGCGACCCCTTGTGGCCAACTTTAAAAGCATAAATCATTTGTTTAATTAGACTTGTGGTGCAGTAAGTTCATGTTTATGTTTAGTATACAAAATACAGCATTTCTAGCCTTATTCTATTTTAGACTTTACTTCCCCTTTAATTTCCTTTTGGTATGTTATAGAATTAATAATTCTAAGGAAATTTTCAATCGGTCTTAATTTTTTTAAGTTTTTCAATTATTTGCCTTTTTCTTCTGACTCTTTCCAGTTTTCAAATGGGGGTCTGAAAAAAAAAACGCTCTGTAAGGCTACAAATGTATTGTTATTCCTCATGTCTCCATTCAGGCCTCTCCTATTCATATTCCAGTCCCTTATCCGAAGCAGTGCATTGTTGCTAGAAGAATTTGGACCATAGCAACCAGATTGCTGAAATTGCAAAAGGAAGAGCTGCTTAATAAAAAGCTAAATAACTTAAAAAAAACACAAATAATAAAGAATGAATACCAAATGCTGATTGTCTCAGAATATCACTCTCTACATCATGGTAAAAGTTAACTTAATGGTGAACTACCTCTTTAAAGGGATACTGTCATGGGAAAAAAATTTTTTTTTCAAAATGAATCAGTTAATAGCGCTGCTCCAGCAGAATTCTGCACTGAAATCCATTTCTCAAAAGAGCAAACAGATTTTTTTTATATTCAATTTTGAAATCTGACATGGGGCTAGACATATTGTCAATTTCCCAGCTGCCCCCAAGTCATGTGACTTGGGGCAGCTTCTAAGAAATGGATTTCAGTGCAGAATTCTGCTGGAGTAGCACTATTAACTAATGCGTTTTGAAAAAAAAACATGTTTTCCGATGACAGGATCCCTTTAACATTTAAAATTACCATTTTTACCAATTCTGCTACCCTTCTACCTTAATTCTACCCTTAAACTGGAGAAAGGGAGGCCCAGGCTTCCATAGCTGATGTATATTACAAGCTAGTAATGAATCAAGTTTAACAGTATTAGGGCTTCCTTTGCTTACCCTTCATTGCTATACTTTATTCTCCTTCCAGGACAAGACCCCAGACACATGAGGAGAAGAGAAAACCAGTGCGTTGGACTGGAATCAAAGAACAAAAAGTGATGCAGCTGGATTTGCACTGTGGCCAGATGCAGCGGCCCAAGAGAATGTGCCCTAAATGTGAGATTATCACCTGTAGGAAATGTGACACCCTTCATGTCGACACCCTGTTTGTGGCACACAGTTTGTTGGATCACTATGATAGTTAAGGTACCAGGGTAACTGGATATGGAAGACCCTTTGACTCCTGTGTTAATTCCATTTCCACATTTTTCTATATATATATATATATATATATATATATATATATATATATATATATATATATATATATATATATATATAGTGCTTAGTGCTACTAAACCTTTAGAGTTTGTTTAGTCAGTAAATAGGTTTTTACCCAATGTAAATTAACTGTAAATGTGCACACAAAAAAAAAAGCTTTAAGAAATATTTTCCGGGCAGCCGACAGGTCACTGTTTTAAAGGTTAATTCTCTATGCAGAAGACTTCCTACATATAAGACCCATTGCCTCTCACTGTGAGACTAGACTTCCTGGTAGCAGCAGTAGTCTCATTATACACGGCTGAGCAATCATGACTCCTTGTTATTTCCACTTGCACATTCTGATGGCTACACAGTGTAACCTGCCAGACTGTCATGTCCTTATGTCCTGGTGTTATGGACCACATACATACTGTATCTACATACACACATAGTACATAAATATTACATATAAAAGTTCATTTTCTATTACCCCAGGGAGAAGTGTAGGAGCAGTAATGGGTGTAAGGAGGATTGCCGTGTCCAGTCACTGCTCATTCAGACGCAAGTTAAGGGATAGGAGTGGGTAAACTTATGTTTTAACCTGAAAATCTTTGCAGTGGTGGATTAGAAACTTCATTGCTTACCACACTGCTGGGCACACCTAGCGGGATGTGTACACGAGTTCCCCGGGTGGATGCCTCTTGATATCTGGTTTGTAGGGTTGGACTGGGGGTGCCAGGGCCCACTCATCTTACCCCCCATGACTCTACCACACAGGACCACCTGCCTACCCAACGCACCACCCATCTACCCACCCCCCCAATGCACCACTGTACCTTGTGTTCCCCCTACACCTCTTAAATACTTATGGCAATTAATACTAGCAAGGTGCAGGCTTGGATTGATGTCCCGCCAGCCCAGTCTGACCCTGACTTGTGCATTATCCCTCAGGTACCCACCAACTAACAGGGGCACATTATTAACGGATCTGAGGGCACTATTAGAATGTTTACCAAAACTTGGACCCATGACCAGATCAAACGTACTAGTGGATCTAAATGTCTCATAGAATTCTGTATGTGAAACCACAGACTGCTTCCATTTCTCTGCGTTACTTGGATAAGGCCATCTTCTAAATAGAACGTTGCTAAGCATTAATTGGTAGTCAGAGATGACAGTCAGTAAAGTCTAAAGGCCTTAATAAAAATAGTGGGTATGCGTCTATTAAACTTCGTCTATCAAACTTCACCAACGTCTGATTCATTCCTGGCACTTTAGAAGCAATGCTTTAACTGCTGTAAACTGTCACACTTATTACCCCCCTATGCACGTCTGTAAGTTACCCACCACATTTGATTGTAAGCTCTACAGGACAGGGAACCGCCTCTTGTCCCTTAGCACTTAATGTTGAATGTAAATGTATTAAAATATATTGTATTATTATCTGTCTATTCCATTCATGTACTGTTTAGAGGTACAATGTTACCCATCATTTAGAAATGTCTGAAATGCAGGAATGCTGCTTTATTATACAATTCATTTTTGACCAATTAAATTTTTCTCTGTAATAAATAATATCAATGTTTGGTGTCAAAACCATCCTCCTGGTTTGCTGTTAATTTTAAAGGTTTGCAGTAGTCTCAAAAAAGAAAAACAATGAAGGCCAATTGAAAAGTTGCATAGAACTAGCCATTCTATAACTAAAAGTTAACTGGTAAGTGAAGCACCCCTTTAAGACAGCAATCAGACCAAGACTCAAAATATAAAACAAAAGGGGCAACATACACATAAAAACTCCTCTGGTAAAAATTAAACAATAGGACTTGCCAATTTACAACACATTCTGCCTTCTGTTTTAATTGTAAAAATCGACGGTATATTGCCAATTTTCTTTTGCAATTATATAGTGAATAAATTAACACTTCTTGTAAAATATAAGGATATTATACAGAGGAGTTCCGTGACCATATAAAAAACACATCTCCCCTTCCTTAATAAACAGAGCAATTCGTTTAGCGCTCCCTATCTATCTTTAAACCATAACCCTGCCCCCCTCCATACTTGTCACCTGTGTTCCAAGAGTGACTTTGGGCTTGAGGGGTCGGGCAAAGGTCCAATAGCCTGTAGGACAGACTTTAACAGTTCTCCTATCAGATCTCAGTTCCAACACCTAGACTGGCATCACCCTTGGGACACAGCTGTGTCACTGGCCAACATAAATAAAGGACATTAAGGCTTGGGCCAGACAACATGATGCCCCACTGCGACCCCTCTCTTCTGCAGGCATGCCGGATTTCGTTGCAAATTGCAAAAGCTTGCTTTTCGGCACAAGGCTTCCGGACGCAAGTAGAGGGCTTGAAATTGGCTTGTAGATTTCAGCAGGCTGATTTCTGCCCAGTCTGGCCCTAGCCTTAAGGACAAGGAAAGTTGGATACACTAGGGTAGAGTCCTGCAGTGGGTTGGGTACCTGCGGGTTACCCGCAAAAACCTGCGGTACACTGCGTTTTGCTGGTAGAAGTTTCGTGAGCGGTCATAGATGCTGGTCGGCGGTACTCCGGGTTTGCAGGTCACGGGTCGAGTCGCGGGTCTTCTTAATAGCGAGTTTTACTCCTTTTTTCCTGATCACGCCTACTTCTAATGATGTCACTTCCAGTTCACAATAACAGCACTTGCGGTTTCTTGATGGTCAGCGGATCGGGTTGCGCATAAGGTACTTGCGGGTCGGGTTGCGGGTCCAAGCGGGTAAGTATGCGGGTTGGTGTTGCATGTCGTGGATCGGGTTTAACAAATTGGTTCAGCACAGGACTCTACACTAGGGGTTACTAGGGTGAATCTAATCTCTAACCCTTTCTATTTCTCCCTTGTACAGGTGTGGGATCCATTATCAGGAAACCCGTTATCAAGAAAGCTCCAAATTACGGAAAGCCTCCCATGGACTCCATTTTATCCAAATAATCCAAATTTTTGAGAACGATTCCTTTTTCTCTGTAATAATAAAACAGTACCTTGTACTTGATCAAGACTAAGATATAATTAATCCTTATCGGAAGCAAAACCAGCCTATTGGGTTTATGTAATGTTTACATGATTTTCTAGCAGACTAAAGGTATGAAGATCCAAATTACGGAAAGATCCGGAAAACCCCTGGTCCTGAGCATTCTGGATAACAAGTCCCATACCTGTACCAGCGCATTAACAGTACAGTATTGTACAAATCCAAGCCCAATCTTTGTTCAAAATTGTAAATTTTTTAACTGCCCTTATGCCCAAAGGATCCCTGGGATAACGTAAATCAGGGCAGTTGAGATGTTAAGTACCATGTGCCGGTACATTAAAAAAGAAAAAGAATGCCGATGCCTAAAAAATGGCATCCTAAAGGACCTTGTCCTTTAGATTAGGCAGCATGTGAAAATGTCAGTATCCCGTTAATCTAAAGACTGAATTCCTATTTTCCAGTGTCATTAATGGCCAATAAAGAAATAAGGAGAATTATTAGATACATGGCATAAAAATTGCATAACAAGCATTTGTGCATAGGATACAACGGAGGATGATTTTTGGCCATTGCAATGCCATGTTCTTAGCAAAGAAAAAAAACTAGAGTGGGTAAATTGCTAGAAAGTGTCCTTTATGCCATTACCTTTTTCCATGGTAAAAAACAGAAACACGGTTTATATTATTATATAAAAAGCTGAGTGATAAATTATGACAGTATCTCCACTTTATTTCCTAAGTTGTGAATTTGCAAGAAGTAACAGCACACTAGGCTGTGCAATTTTCATTTTAAGAGGAAAGCGGAAATCATACAAAACTGAACCTTTGTCCAGAAGATGGCGCTGTCGTTATCTCCCCGAAACAAATCTTACACTGGCAGTTGCACAGAATCTGTTTATTCAGAGTCTAAGAAAGGCCCTGTTATCCCTCTTTACAGTGTAAAATAGTTCAGCTACATTCTTGTTAAGACAGCTGCTCAGTCAGTTCTCCTATACATATTGACAAGATCCAGTGTAAGACATGGGCACAACAGAATGTCAGGCAGAATGTGGGGACATACACCTGCAAAAAAGGGCACATTGTTTGCCCCAATACATGTCCCAAGGAAAACCTTTTTAGACGTATTAGCCCAGAATGTTAATAAATACAGGAAATGTTGCAGCTCCAGTGGCAGTGCTAAAAAAAATTAATTTACCCTTTTCTTTTAAAAAACCACATTGAATAAATACCACTTTCTTCTCAGTCATACCTTGTTTTTTTATTTATGTGGAAACTCGATTTTCTGATCAGTCACACTGCAATCAACTGTCCCATAGAGACAAACAGGCGCACGCATCCATCCGTCTAAGTTGCAGCTGAGGGTGGTCAGTCTGCTGCATTGCACACGGCTGTCTCAAGTATCGATAGATCTTTACAGTCTAGTCTAGGAAGCAAAATGGAATGTATACCCGTCTCCGTGCCCCAGGCAGGCTATGTTTCAGTCCCTGTCGCTCAGTAATTCCCATAGTGACACAAATACTGAGAAATGGCAAACGACTGTTTGCTGAGTGTGAAAATGTCCCAGCCTATACAATAGGCCCCACTGCTTCCAGCAAGAGACAGAGGTCTGCTGCCAGGTGGGTGGCATAGTATTTAAATTCAGGACAAAAATAAAAACCCACACTGAGTAACAATAGACTTGCAGAGTACATTCTCTATACAACACAGCTACTCACTGTCATTCAAAGTGCTGTGCTTCTAAGCTCAATACAGTAGCAACGTCCCACAGAGTGCAAAGTCCCTCTCCGGTACTGAAGTGGCAACTGGAAGACACAGTGGGGCAATGATAGATGGCATCACAGTTTGTATAGGGCAGTGCAGTGCTAAAAAGGTTACAGAGTATGCAGGAAGACAGCCAATAGAGAAAAAAAAACATTTGATGAACCTGCTTCCCACCACTTTCCGAGCTTAGAGCCACTCCATGTGCTCTGCCTCATAAGCACAAAAATAGATAGAAAAAATAAATATCATTAGAAGGCTCAAGTCAAGTATCACAGTAGAACGTGTGCAACACTGGAGCCTTTGAGAGGTGCCAGCTTGAATAGAGGTGCTTTCCTTTGATTTCAAACAATTGCAGTGATATACAGCATTGGTAACGCGCAAAAGGCAACAAAACAGCAGTGGCTATTGTGTGTGTGGGTTCCTCTCCTCCTGGTCCATAACAGACAGTCATCTTCACCTGGAACACAGCGATGCAATTAAAGTGGCAACAAGAGATACGTCTGTGGCATGTACACATGTGAGATAAGCAAATGACACTCTATGCTTATCAGCCAGTGCATTTAGACACACCATGTCCCCACAGAAGGTTGTATGTAGAAGGCCTAGACGGTGACCAGATCCCTAAGCCTTGTAATCCTTGCGCATCGTGTGAGCCATCCAGTTTACTTTGGTTGTCCAGCTTTCCTTTAGAGCCTCATCAAACTTCTGGCGGAATTGCTTAAGTGCGTCTTCCTCTGTCTTGCCGAGGGCAAGGCAGTCCTGAAAAGAACAAAAAGGAAGAAAGGTCCAATTCAAGGTTAAGTATGAAAAATGAATCAATAAAGGGAATGTATGTCAGAAAAGGAAAGACAACTTAAAATGAAAAAGGGATAAGGAACAAGAATGAGGAACAGTCTATGCCATAGAAGATAAATCATTGTTAGTGTGAAAAGGGTTCCACTCAAGTAGAGACGAAAAATTCACCAGACACTCAACAGCGAGTGAAGCAGGGGGGACCCCTGCGTGTTTATTCAAGTCTTGTGATGTAACGTTTCGGGGGCGGACCCCTTCGTCAGACAAAGGGGCCCGCCCCCGAAACGTTACATCACAAGACTTGAATAAACACGCAGGGGTCACTTCACTCGCTGTTGAGTGTCTGGTGAATTTTTCGTCTCCATGTATATTGGAGAGGTGCCGACCTCTTTTCCGGACACTACGCTATTTGACTGGAGAGGCTGGGGATTCAGGAATCCTTTTCGTGAGTTCCACTCAAGTAGGCCATGGTGACCCCCATAGAAGGGTCAATAAGCTGCTGACTCGATTTGGAGGGACAAAGTAAGCTACTTTCATAAGCCTGTGCATGGTAGCTTTGGTTTAAGTTATAAAGAAGATTACAGAAAACATTGCCGGTAACACAACAGGACAATGGCAGACAACCTACAATTTTTCTCAAAGAAAAAACTGGAAATATAATAAGCTGAAGTGCTCTGATTCCTTCATGTCATAGTCAGGGGAAATGTGTGGCGGCCACAGAACCCTGGCATTTTTCTTGCACTGCAAACAGTGGAACCACAAATATAGTCATTACATATTTTGAGTTGTGCTTCCCTAGTGTAATTTCCTTTTATAATTTATGCTGGCTCTTGCAAAGCGAAGCGGTTTCTTCGTTTATGGATTATTCATCCCTGAAGAAATCATGATTTTGTGACGAAAGGCGTTGGGTTTGAATCTACATCACTGCCTAACAATCATTTTTAATAAAAATAAATTATGAAAGGAAATTACACTAGGGAAGCGCGCCCTTCTTTTATTTCGTATTTTAGAAATGATTCAGATTGACCGTCTGGCTTTTTGAAGAGGCAGCCCCAGTGATTAAGAGACTACAACGAGTGTACACCTTACTGGGATTTTCGGATTCCTAATTGAACTATTAATTGAGTGCTTACACCATGCTCAGAGACTTGGTTTGAATTTGGGATCGCACAAGACTGCAGTGTTTTTTTTTTTAAAATTTTAGCTAAGCCCTAGCGCACCCCTAATTGTTGAATATATTTTGAGTTGTGTTTCCCAAGCAAACAGTTCAATGGAAAAAGAGGCATGTTTGATGCCAGCTAAGAATATCTGGGAGACTAAAAAACTAATTGTTGCAATTAGTAAGGAGCATAACCTATCTTGATTTTTTTAGCTGTTTGGTATTTGTATTGCCCTCTGACAGATCTATAGCAGAGTGCCTTGCACTGTATCTGCCAAAAGGGGTCACTTCTGGAACACAGCTTAAAGAGACCACTGGACTCACAATACCTTGACATACTGGATGTCTTTAACAGAACTCAGCTCAGGGAGTCCAGCAGTCAGCATAAGTGCAAACAGAGTGATGATGAGGTTCCCATTCCTACGCAGGATTAAGTAGGCTTCCTCACAGCATTGCCGGAATCTGCAAAGTAAAAGTGAGGGGTTGGTACAAAGGAACCTCATATACAAGAGACACAGCAATTAAACAACCTAGGAGGTCCTTCTGCTCAAGAGTGGTCACATTAGAGGGGAACTATGGCTCAACTTTGTCAATAACGTTGTTGCTGGCAGAAGCAAGTGCGCATGTGGGAAACCCCACAGAGCCCTCTTGATAACACCCAAATGTAGTATCGGGGACAGACCTACCTTCCAAATTTCTCTGTGTTCCCTGGTTTTCCCTGTTGGATCACGTGAATGAAATCATATGTAAGAATAAAGGGTCCGCGCTCCCTCTTAATTTTAAACTTGGATTTGAAGTTCCCCAGAATGTGTCCAAAATCAATGTGAAAAAGCTAGAATAAAAAAAGAAACAGTGTTTATTTCCAATGGAATCAAAAGACATTTTGCTCATGGAAACACGCCACAAAAGCATATTTCCTTTTCCATATAACTGGTAAATTGCAATATACTCTATTTATCCTCACATCAAACAGACCTCATAGTATACAACTCATAGCTACCTCTGAAAACAGTAGTGGCAGGGCCTGAAGGCTTTTTATTTGCTTGACAGAAAAAAAAACACAGAATTGTGACAGATCAGATCCCATTATGGCCAATGTGAAGTGCACAGCATATTATTCCCAGAAAAGCAGGGACCTCAATTAATCCAACAGTCATTCCCCTTTATGTTCAGAATGGGAGCTTCTGAGAGCAGGGCTTAATTCCCGCTATTACCCAATGCCTCCTTAATTGGAAATGTTGTCATTGCTTGACTGTATTCTAATTAGTAAACCTTGTATTCTTCCCGTTTACTCTGCAGAGGCCCGAGAGACAGCAGGGCCATATAATTTTATACCAATATGCAATCATTGAGCCAGAGCATTGCAGCATATAGTGTCTCTTAACACCCAAAAGCAAAAAGTAAAAAAATTACTGAAATCCACAAAGCAGTTCCTTCTATGTAGTACAAGTACAAATGTTTTCTTTGAAGCAAATACACATTGTATTCCATTTGCTAAAATGCAGACTAAAAGCTATACTGATACAGAGTCTCCTGCCTTGAAACATGCTGTGTGACCAATAAAAGGTTTAGCAGCAAATCTGTCTCATAACCTACGCAATATTTAGCATGGACTATCTTTTTGTTGCATAAAGTTGCATAGCTTTATAATTATGCATTGTTATACCTCTCACTCACGGGACTAAAGTGCTATTTGTTTTAATACCACCACCTTTCCTAAGCATTTATTAAGTACTCCATTTATAAAACTGTAATTTAGATTAGTTTTGGCTCTAGCCTAGTTAGTTTTTGCAAAATTGCATTTCTGTGCTGCTTTTCAAATCTTTTAAACATGCCGCTACATATGAACCCAAATAGCGAATATCTTCTGCCTGCCATTGCTCCAGATACTACTGAATGTCAAATACAGACACCAATTGATCGCTTACAGATGGACCTCAATGCCAAAACTCTGAAGGTGACAAAAAGCTGTGTATCATATGTTGTGCTTTCTATCCTGCAGCATGTGGAGTAATGACAGTTGGAAAGGAGTATTTGTTCTTTATCTGTTCTCCACTTGAAGGCAGTGGTGGATAAAATGCCCTGTCCACCACAGGCCACAGTGAACTGTGAGTAATAACACCCACAACTCAGAGTGAAAGCATATGCAGTGACTGATCTCTAGTGAAGTAAGCACAAATGCTCACAGAAAAGGGTTATTTTCACATAAAGAATTTTGAACATTCAGCAGTAGCACTCCTTTTTTCTTTACGTCTTACCTGCCCAGTCTTCCGAACCATGATGTTGTCATTGTGGCGGTCACCAATTCCAAGCACGTAAGTAGCTACACAGTAGCCAGCACAGGACAAGGTGAATTCCTCAATAGCTCGCTCCAAGTCATCACTGGAAATAAACATAAAATGGAGATGTGTTTCACTTTTGCCTCTCTCGGTCAGTCTTTGAATAGCACAGATGTTCGAAATATGCCCACAGGCCAGCAAGCACTGATTAGTCAGGTGAAAACGGGTGCCGGGTAAGTGTAGATGACATAAACGGCACGTGTATCCAGTTCAACGGAATGGCTTACCCAGAATTACATTCCTTGATCCAGTTCAACAGAGCATCTTTATTGAAGGCGGCTGCTGCTGCAAGGTTGCTGCTGTCCAGCTGGATGTCTGCAATAGTATCTGCAGCTGACACCACCTCTATAAAACCGCAGCGATCTCCAGTTGCCAGACAGCCATAAGGCACTATCCTGAAAGATACCATTTTTTTTTAAATAAATCATTGATGCTGGGTCACAACATTTTGGCATGTGTGTGCTTAGAAATGCTTATGTTTGTATACTATAATGAAGACATAGAAAAATAGACAATCAATGACACTTTGGATGTTGAACTAGTACTGGCAGCATCCCCTGGCTTTCACTCTATATTTCTCTTCAATGTATATTTAAGATTTTTTTTGTGTGGCGACAATGAGGAAAAAGTTCAATTTATGGAAAAGAATTATAATCATTAAGATATGCACTGCACTCTACACTATATGCATTAGGCATATAGATTAATCAGCAATCAGCATTCAGGTATTATATGAGCCCAGTTTTGTTGAGGTTGCTGAAGGCCTTGTATGCTTGTTTAGTTTGTCCTTACAGTGCCAAAAGGGCTCTTGTAAATCTCAAGGATGAGAAGAGCTGCCGAAGAGGAGCGTGCTCCACTGACAACACTGTGCAGGTGACGAGTTGAAGCAAACCTTTGGCAGAGTCACGGGGTCATTTGGCTGTACTTTATAGCAGTCTCTCCCACCCACGCTGCAATGTTAATGGGCAAGAGGCCAGTTACTTCCTTGCCAGAGACCGAGCGATGACAGCTAAAATCCCCCGCACTAGGAGAGTGTAAAAACATCCTTGTCAAGAGAGTCTCTGACAGGAGTCACATGAAGGGCAACTTTTGGAGGGGAGTGATGGGAATATTCTTGAGATATTTACTGAAAATATGCTGTGAGCAGTAGGTACAACTGGTGCAGCAAAGGCTGAATATCACTGGTTTAATAAATGGTATTTTTTTAAGCGGATGTAGCGGCATTTTAATTCTTTACTGAATAAGCCCCAGAGACAGCAGAAAGGCAAATATGTATGAATGGCTGCATGTGCATCACTTACCTCAGGTCCAGCCCAGCCTCCTTCCACAGCATATCCATCAGCCGCAGCAGCTGAAGTGCCAGCATGTCCTGACGCAGGTCTGTGTGTAAGAACATAAACATTCATGTTAACAAATACACTTTTCAGCCTTTGTCTGCCAGATTAATACTGTATGGAGTTTTAAAAGTGTAATTTTGTCAGGGTTTCCTAGAGATGGACTTGGAGCCAAAGCACAGAGGAGCAGCATGATGCAATATAAATGGCCAGTACTTCCTAGTTTAGCCAGCTGCCGATATTCATCATGCCCTACATATTATTTTATATATTTATAGGGTAATCTATCAAACTGCATCATCCCTACAATTGTATATTCATAAAGGTTGGGTGAGTGACCACACAAACAGGGTGAGGTCTTCTTGTGGCAGAATCTATAATATCTATGGAACCTACTGTAACAGATCAGCGTCAGGGTCTCTCAAGAAATAATAATCAAGAAATGGAAGGACTTTAGACAGGGCCCTAGGCTACATCCACACAGGGTCCCCTACTAGGCCACTGCTGGGTCCAGATGTGTGCAGGTCCAGCCATGCATGCACCCAAACTCTCTCCACCAGGTCAGGCTCATTGTACTAGTGATTTCACTGAATCTGTACACATCAGGGTGCACATGCTATAGTCTAGGGTAGCCTGTGTATTCATTTGCCTCTGATTTTAGGAATTAACTTAGTACCTAGTAAAGAAACCAGATGGCCAGCACAAACCCCGAGGTTCTACACATGGTATTAAAGCACAAAAATTCTTTAGTGCTACTCATGTTCTGCCCATCTATTCTACACTGCATGTGAAATGGGGTAGCTTTTATAAAGATCTAGCCCTTGCCCTCCGTTCCCCTGATTTTTTTTTTTTCTTCAAATCTTTATTTGTATTTTTACTGAAACAAATGAGGGGGTACAGAAGAAAGAAAAGGGGAGGGGAGCCGCAAACAAGTATACATAAACCAAAATCCTGTTCCTATAAGGAGGCATACACTGGCAACAACTCATTACTATGTTACAAATAGCAAAGCATTTATTAAACCATGAAATCGTACTGTATTCAGAGTGGGTTGCCATATGGGAAGATGAAAAAAAAAAAAGTAGAGGAAGGAAAGCGTAGAGAGCTCAAGTTTGGCGAGGAGTTACCATGATCTTTTAAACCCTTTAAGTCTTTAAATCCAGTAAGTAGGCATTTTCAAGAACAGGACCATAATAGTAACCAATTGAGATGGTTGGTCCTACAAATAGTGTGTGTGCCCCCTAGAGGGGTGACTATAATCAAATGTTACTCCAGAAAAAAATCATGTGGATTGACAAACTAAACACCATGGCCCCTATGGGACTGAATGAACATCTTAGTTATTTCTGCTTCTTCTGAATTTGAAATGCCTTTTTCTAATGTAATTCGGATGGATAATGTATTTTTATTAACCCCTTTTGTAGGAATATACTTACTTCTTGTTATTTTATTTTCGTTTCACATCCACAAGAAAAGCCTTGTTGTCTTACGGAAGTACACAGACTAGTTTCATCTTAATATTTGAATCACAAATGGGCATAATGATTAAGCACTTTGAGTCACTACACAGGTATTGATATAATATTGTTTAATATTGCCTTTAATATATGTATTTATGCACATGATGTCACTTAGAGGGGAGGAGTGATCCACCTCTTTATCCTAATACACCTGTGAGCTGAGTTACACATGTGAGAACACTTGAGAGAGGAGGTTGCAGCTCCAAAACATTGTGTGGATTTGATCTCAAATAAACCACAAGAATGATTTAGCACAATTGCTGGAGTGTGCGCCATCTGATTTTTCTTATATACATAAACCCTTTAAATCTTACCATCCCCATTTTTAAAGATGATTCCAAGAGAGTCACTGCCAAATCCGCGGTTGTTGTACACAATCCAGAGTGGCTTCATCTTAGAGTCCATGTACTTGCACTTCTCTACACTGTACGCAGACAGAAAACAGAAATAAGCCGTCAGTATTAAAGGTTAAGAAGTGAAGGCAATAGTGACATAGAAACTGATTTGCATCAGAATTCCATTGAAACAAATAGCAATGCAATTCCTGGTGTTAGTGCTTGTATTGAACTTAAGGTAAATGGGCCAAGGCAGTAACCTATTTGTAAAAAAAAGCAACTTGTATCTATATTCTCCCACCATAGACCCCTTCTGGTCTGTTTCACACAAACAGGGTTGCCACCTGACTGGTATTTGATGGTTGATGGTGGTTGATTCCAATGTTATTAATAGGGAAAAAGATAAATGTTTAGGAAGGCCGGTATTTTTTTCCAGAAAAGGTGGCAACCCTACACACAAAGCAAGCAAAGAAAACAAGCGAGGGACACTCACACAAGTTCAGAGAGGGTGATGCTGGGGTTAAGTGGTGACTGAATGTGCGCCAGCGCCTCCTTGTAGGCATTCTCCCTCAGGCACGTATGCATGGTGTCTTTGTTCTTGACCTTGCTCAGCTTCACAGCATTCAGTTTGATTAGACCATTTAATGTACGCAATTTATTCAGAGCCTCCACCTGGAAAAAGGAAGTCAGATCACATGCCAATTATAACTGCCAATTCATGTCGGGCTTACAGTGTCCTACATCAGTCTGATCATTTCTTATACAATTCAGCAGAATAAAAAAAAGCCTCAGCAGATAAGAGAGTCTAAAAGGAGACAGTAATGACGCAGAATCACATTAAGAGATGGATTCATATCCTGCGATGACATTAAATTGGAAACAGGAAATACTAAATGCACCAGACGTGGAACAGATTAAACTGGGAAACCATATAACCATGTCTATATTATCTCACTCTGAGCTAAGGAGGCTACTGAATGAACTTATTATTTTATAACTGTGTGATCATTTGTAACCGGCATTCATATCACATTTTAAACATCAGGCACTCCTAAAGCTGTTCTCCAGCACAGTGTAAGAAGTGATGAATGAAGCCGACTCTGGCAATCACAAACACTTATCTAACTCGGTTTCATGCCCTGATATCAAAAGGAGATGCAAGGGGCACATGTTAACATTTGTGTCCCAGTCTGTGGTTTTCTTGAAAGCACAAACGGATACCTGTCGAGACAGCACTTTCATGTGGGCCACGCTCCCTCGGCAGTACGCTTCTAGCAACAGGCCAAACTGCACAGAGACGGCAGGGATGTGGACCTCAGACCTACAGACAGGAAGAGAATAAACCAGCACAATGGGGATGGTCATATTCTATAAGCAAGGTATGCAGCAATAAGAATAGTTTCTTGGCCCTGACCCACTGAAAAAATTATTGCTATGCAGAGTACAGAGAACACTAAGACCAGTACATATTAGATCAGTGATCCCCAGCCAATAGCTCATGAGCAACATGTTGCTCTTGCTCACCAACCCCTTGGCTGTTGCTCAAAGTGTCCTTAACGTAGGTGCTTATTTTTTCATTCATTGCTTGGAGGTGAGTTTTGGTTTCATAAAACCAGATGAACTGCCAAACAGAGCCTGCTGTAGGCTGCCAGTCCAAATAGGAGCTACCAAATAGGCAATCACAGTCCTTATTTGGCATCCCAGGAACTTTTTTCCATGCTTGTGTTGCTCCCCAACTCCCCTTTACAACTGAATGTGGCTCGTCGGTAAAAAAAGGTTGGGGACTCCTGCTGTAGATCATACAGGATAATATACCCTTTACTAAAATGTGAAAGGCGCTTAGGCAATATATATAATATATGCAAAAAAATTAAGCGATTAAAAGAGTCTTTTGTTGAGTCTTGTTGAAAAGGAAAGCTCCCCAGTGGGGAGTGCAGCTGGGATTCTTTCAACAGGCTGACACATAGCTAGGAAAGCCTGGAAACAAAATAGTAATTCCAGGGAGACAAGCATGTAGAATGTTTTAAACACCTGCTTTTGTAATATATGAAATAATTGTTATGTTTGGACATATAACAAAAGGCAAAACATGCAAGACGCATTCTGGGGAAGAGAATAAGAACCACGAGGAGAAGAAAGTATTTGATAGACCGTACTATTTTCTGACTTATTAGCAAGCCAACAATTGCATCTGCCTCACCCTAGAAAAGGGCAAGCGAAGAGACAGACTGCTCCATATTTGGTGACAGCATCAATGGTGTCTGTTGGCTGTACTAACCTCAGGTGCCAGAAGAGGAATTGTCCTATCCTGCGGTTGTCCAGGGCTCTCTGTAGGAGGAAACGGGAGAGGGCACAGTCCAGAAACGGCTCATACTTCAGAACCTGCACCAGCTGCAGTAGGTACTGGGAGAGCTCCTCATCACTAAAGTCACACACAAAGGAGAGATTAGCACTATCTTCCTAATAACATTTGCACTATATATTATCAAGCAGAATATAAAACATGACCTTGATTATGAAAAATAAATGTCTGACCCAGGAGTACCAGATACTAGTGTGCATGAATACACACAGCACCATTTCATCATTATTCCACTATTTTATGATTTGCAGGGTAAATTAGTTGCACTCACCTCATATGTTTAAGACAGTTGACTGCATATTCCCTCACATACTGGTCGGGATAGTTAAAGTCAAGCAACTCCAGGGCATCCCTTGGGGGTAGTTTGGACCAGATTTGGAGAAGAGCTTGAAGCTTGAACACAATTGAAATTGAAGAAAAAATGTGAAATGTGTGTGTTGTTGATCACATCTAAACCCTATGTCTCTGCAAATGACATATCACAGAGTCGCTGACAACTAAGAAGCCATTTTTCATACATTGGGAATTGTACAGTAGCTTCCCTTGTTTACCATGGCCTTGTTTTTGTCCATTCCAGAACTGGCAGCCAGTGCTAAAATAATGTTTCTGGGCAACTACAGGTCTAGTGCAAACCTTAGGGCCGGACTATGATATAATATAAAAGGCTACAGTTTAATCTCGGAAATAAACATACTTAAAAAAAAAACAAAGTTTAAGATATATATAGATGTTTCTCTCCAAAAATGTTCAGAAGATTGGTTGGTTGAACTCTTAAAATGATAAACAAATGTGTGCTGTGAAAAGCAAGGTATTCAGACCAGTCCCTGTGGGTATAAAGAAGCTGGAGGAATTTTCCAGGCGCACCGCTTATTAACCCTGCGGAGTGTGTCTCTGCTTCCTTATTTATCACACTATTGTGTGCTTGTCTCATGGCAGACAGGACAGGAAGTTGTTGTGTATGAAATCCCAGCCCTGTTTTGTTATCTTTGCACCTGGACTTCTACATTTAGAACACGGAGCTTCCAAACTATTATGTTTCCACCCAAAAGCAATATACAGAAGAAAACGAGGTTAAGATAAGGTAGACTGAAGGCTAAAAACATATTAGACTTTTGCACAGCAGTGACTGCTGGTGTGTAGTCTTCTGGCTAAACTACAAGTCCCAGAGTTGTTAGCAGTTGAAGGGATTCTGTCATGAGTTTTATGTGGTGTAGATTTTATTTCTAAAATACACTGTTTACACTGTAAATAATCCACTCTACCATATACAATTTAATTCCTGAACCAGCAAGTGTATTTTTTTAGTTGAAATATTGGTGTAGGCAGCCATTTCAGGTCATTTTGCCTGGTGATGTGCTTTCAGAAAGAGCCAGCACTTTAGGATGGAACTGCTTTCTGGCAGGCTGTTGTTTCTCCTACTCAATGTAACTGAATGTGATGCATTGGGACCTGGATTTTTGCTGCTACCTGGTTACCTTCCCACTGTTCTTTTAAGCTGCTGGGTGGAAAGGGAGGGGGTGATATAACTCCAACTTGCAGTACAGCAGTAAAAAGTGACTGAAGTTTATCAGAGCACAAGTCACATGACTGGGCTCAGCTGGGAAACTGACAATATGTCTAGCCCCATGTCAGATTTCAAAATTAAATATTAAAAAATCCGTTTTCTCTTTTAAGAAACAGATTTTAGTGCATAATTCTGCTGGAGCAGCACTATTAACTGATGCATTTTGAAAAAAAAACATGTTTTCCCATGACAATATCCCTTTAACTAACTCCTCTAGAAGAAGAAATACATGGCAAAAGAATGTCAACAATTATTTTTAGCAAAAGGTGTGAACGTGAACCTATTTATAAGCCTTCTCCCCCCCATTTGTGCTGGTGCAGGTCTGGTTTATCCAAGGAATATTTTAGCAGTAAGTATAATTGCAGCTACCCGTGAGCAGAAACTGCCATGGAATATAATAAGAAAATTGTTTTATCAGAAAGGGATAATGTACAAGTCCTGAGATTTATATAGTGCTTGTGTATGTGGATCTGCGCAGGGACTAGTAACAGAATGGCATTTATCTGACAGGCTTTCAAGCTTTTGGAAGTCCCTGAGCCAAAGTTTGGAAGGAAGCAGAGGTCTAAGTGACCTGAGATGAGTGAGGAAATTCCAAAAATACAGCTCTCTGCGTGTTTACATTCCGTTGCTGCAAATCTGGAAGGGAAGTGAGGGCTTTAGAGGAGCTCTGTGACCAGGAGAGATAATCGGCATTCAGAATGTGAGGACAAGAGGACGCCCAGAGACCAAAGGATGTCTAAAAACAACTCTGCACCCACACAACCTGCAATCAGCGAGTACAGACAGGAAACCCTGTTTACAGCCGGGCCAGCTGCACCGTTTCATTCTCATTGCCCGCTTTAGGAACCATATTTACTCACTCACTTCATCATCATCATTACTATCTTTAATGTACTTATAGTGCCAGCAAGTCGTGTGACTCTTTACACCAGGGATCTGCAACCTTGGCTCTCCAGCTGTTAAGGAACTACAAGTCCCACAATGCAATGAAGGAGTCTAATGAAGGAGTCTAAAGGCAAATGCATTGTGGGACTTGTAGTTCCTTAACAGCTGGAGAGCCAAGGTTCCAGATCCCTGCTTTACACTATTCGTTTAGCAAAAACGAGTCTTGGACTAATGGAATAAATATGGGTTTGGAAATGACAGTAGAGGATAAGAAGGTCTTGCTCACCCAAGACTCATTTAAAATTATTCATAACTACTATATGCTCATCATTCTAAGCCTGGGATCTCATTGATAATTCAGCTAAGAGAGAAGACACTCAGAAGTGGCCCTGTGTGAATAAACTTTCGCCACTATATTTACAGGTGTTCTGTAATAAGTCTTTATTTATTCCCTGGGCATTGATCATGCAGTTACTGCAGCTGGCAGTTGTACTTCAATAGGAGCTGGGACATTTCTGGTTCATACAATGGTTGGTAAATGAGAGGTAACACAATAAATATGATCCCTCTGTATGAAGTTATGAAAGAAACGACTTGGTGATGCATTAGCTTAGATCAGAATATATAATATATATATATATAATATATATATATATATATATATATATATATATATATATATATATATATATATATATATATATATAAAATATAATGGGACTCTTATTTTATCCAAAGCAGAACAAACAAACCCTGTGTATCCAGGCAACAATACCTGTGCCACATCCTCCAGCTTGTTCCACTTGACAGACAAGAGAAGCTTGGGCAGTGAGCCGGGAAAGTTCTCTCTACAGTCGTACCGCAAGGTCCAGATCAAATCTTTCTCATTCTCACACAACTGGCACAGAGGGTCCCGTTCCATGATCTCCTTGAGTTCAATATTAAACTTTTTCCCACCACGTCCCTAGAAAAAAAACAAAAAAAACCTCAAGACATGCTGATATCTAAAAACAGCCTTTGCCATACAGAAGAAAGGTAAGTGAAGAGGCCTGGAATATATGAAAATAAAGCTGGAATATTTTTTAAAATAGAATTTGTTGAATACCAACCAAATGATTGGGCTTGACAAATTCAGGAGTAATTAAGACACACTTAGAGAGATACAAGGAGCTTGTGAATAGGTTAATTTAGCAAACATGGAACTGCTTGAGACCATGTCTACCCTCTACTATCCCATATAGTAGCACCATATTGGCATCCAAATGATGACCATGGAAGTGTTGGTGGAATAAACACAATATCGGCACGTGTCCGGAATGCTGGTGCTTTTTAAGGAAATATATAATGGTAGCCTGTGTACTGGGATAAGGGGCAATTTAGGGTCTATGGAATCCTTTAAAACTCTTGCTACTTTACTGTCCCATTAAACTCCCATTAAATACAGTATTATCGCGTACAAACACAGTGCAGCCTACAATCTGTCCTGTATACAAAGTCACAGTAATGGCAGTGTCAAAGAGTCACTGGTCACTGAGCACACAGGGCTTATTTTGGCCAGAAGCAGCTTGTTTTTGCACTTTCTGAATGAAAATGCTCAGAGCAACCTATTCTCTGCTGCCAGTGGAGGAAACACACTGCACTTTTATTATGGTGAGGATGCTTCTGGAGTAGCCAAGAACCTGGGTAGGCACAACAACAATGTAATATATAAATGAGTTTTGAAAATAGAATTAGGCCATATATATTCCAAATTGTTTTGGACTTGGTCATTCCAATTTAAAGTTATACTGACACTAAAAAAATACTTTTTAAAATATGAATGTACATTAAAAGTTACCTATAGGTAATGTTGATGTTTTTTTTTCTGAGAGGTTTGTTTTTGTAAGTAATTGTTACCGTAGTTGAAGTTTCTAAACCTGACTGTTTTGCCAACCTGACTGTTGGCAAAGTTAAATTTTCTAATGCTAACGGACTCCTGCTGCACAAATATGGCAGCCCCCTCATACAGGAACATGGGGCATCAGACAGGTAATGTAAAAGGAGTGTGCAAATACTTTATGGCAAAGTTATAAGTAGCTTTCAAAGCCAATATTATGATAGATGTAAAATAGTTTAATTTCTAGTGTCAGTATCTCTTTAAAGTCTTTTCCCCAGAATTACCATGAGGGGGCAGTGTTACCCTATTAGACAATCTCCATTAAGTCAGGAAGTTGCAGAAATAAAGACAGATCTCTTTTCCTGCACTTATAGGCATAAGTCTGTAATAACTTTAGGAAGGGTAGTGTTTCCTCTGCATCAGCAAAATCTGAAATGGTGACACGGAGGGCACATTTTATGACCCACTGATATTTTTTTTTGCATCAGGGAAACTGGAGACTTAATCAATTTGGCAACAAGTGAATAATACTGGGGCAGAGCAGAAGGTGTTACAGGTATCTTAAAATACACGGAAACTTGGCAAGTGCATGTAAAGTACTCTAAAGCACAGGTGCCATTGGACTGCCTGCATCTATAGACTTTTGCTATGGAAGTCTGGCTACATGCAACTCTCTAAAGCCCTGGTGTGTAGGGTGGTGTAGAAGGACAGTACAATGCAGGGACTTTCTCATAGATTCTATTGACTTTTTGGGCCTGAATATCCTGATCACTGAATCTCCTGGGGCACAATTGTGTGGCACACAAGAGGTGTGACGGACCTAGCCAACCACTCCCCTCGGTGCACCTAGGTGCTTCCCTACTGCAATGTTCCCAGGAGCAACACCAATATCTGTCAGGAACAGGATATCTCTCTCTCTATACTACTTGCTGCAGCACTCCATAAATATGTGTATGGGTCCGTACGTACATTTCTATATATTTAGTAAGGATGCACTGAATCCAGGATTTAGTTTGGGATTGGCCGAATCCAAGTTTCTGGCTGAACCGAATCATCACATGACTTTTCGTCACAGAAAGACAAAAACTTCTTAGCCACTCGATGTGCGCACGGTTCTCTCCCCCCCCCGTATTACCCTAATTTACATATGCAAATTAGGGTTTGGATTCAGTTCAGTATTCGGACGGATCTTTCACAAAGGATTCTGGATTCAGATGAATCCTAAAATAGTCAATTTGGTGCATCCCTAATATTTAGGGGGTAGACTGTAAAAGGAGACAACAAAGAAAGGAAAGAAGGAAAAAATTGAACAGAAAGATAGAAAACAGGAAAGAGAACAAGGAAACTGCACTGTAATGAAGTATGCCCATACATGGGCCAATAAAAGTTGCCGATCTATATCTGGCCAAAATTCAGCTGTCTTATCAGGCAGATAAGAAAATTCCTTTGAGAAAGGACAATATCATCCCATTGACATCTACACTTAGCTTCACACATTCCCTCATCCTACATGCCCAAGATGCGGAACAAAGCTGCAAGTAAAGTATACCAGGACACACAATATTATTTTTGGGGACAAAGTGTGTGTTGAAGTTGGTAAGAAACTGCCAGAGAAATCAAACTATACCTAGGAGGCCACAGTCCAGTGTCCTGTTAAAACAACTGTCCTTGGCATACACATGCGGTATTATGACTGGCTGCTAAGTCAAGTATTTGCTGAACAGATTTCCCAACACGCCAGACTGTAACTGTAATATCAGGTTGTTCAGTACAGTAGTCATTTCTTGTACATTTAAAGGCATAATATTGATTTAGCTTGTGCAACAATACACAATGACAATCATAGATATATAATTGTATTGCATTATTTATGCAATATCTATAATTCTATTGAATTATCTATGTACGTGATCATGTATTCAGGCAAATTGGTATATTCATGATAGGCATGCACTATTTTGGATTCGGACGAACCCCCGAATCCTTCGCCAAAGATTCCACCGAATACCGAGTTGAATCCGAATCCTAGTTTGCGTATGCAAATTAGGGGTGGGAAGGGGAAAACATCTTTTACTTCCTTGTTTTGTAACAAAAAGTCATACGATTCCCCTCTCTGCCCCTAATTTGCATATGCAAATTAGGATTCAGATTCGGTTTGGCAGGCAGAAGGATTTGGCCGCATCCTGCTGAAAAAGGCCAAATCCTGGATTCGGTGCATCCCTAATTTATGATTTTATGCTGCTATACCAGCCCAGCTTAGTAGTACAAACAGACAAGACAGTAGAAGTAGAACAGATAGTAGATAACTCTGTGCTTACTGAGGGATCCTTCCATGTAATTATTATTTTTACAAACAACACATTTTATACTGATATCGGTATCCTATAAAGGGCTAATCTCTAACCCAAGCCTCCAAAATACAGCCGTCAATGAAAGCTTCCTAGCCTCTGTAGAGTAAAACTTGCCCCAGGGCAGCAATTAATAATTAACTTTCTAGTTTACCATTAAACAGTGGACTATTTAAGAGCAAGCCCAGAGAGACAGCAGTGCAAATTATTGCTCGTTGTGCTTTCATGGCAGGTGAAAAGGCTTGTGAAAAGGCAACTGTCATCACAATAAAAATACTCAGAATTGTTGGGTGAAGTTAAAGAATAAATTGAATTAGTCTATCCATAACAGTTACTTTTTTTTTTATTATAAAGATTTCATTGTGTTTTCATTTTCATGTAAATAACCTAACTGCTGCAAACAACTGATTCCCTCTGTGTGTTCCACATTGTTTATCATTAATCCATAACGAGTCAACAACTATCAAACAGCTGACTGAGTTAAAGGGGAACCATCACAACTTCACACGCAGCATAATTTTTTCTTCATTCTGTCTTCTTCCAAGAGTTGGGTGTCAGATTTTGATTTATAGTTAGATTCAATATATCTCTGGGGGGGGGGGCATTTTCTAGTAGATTTGTTAGAGCTCACTCAAATAACTGACTCCAGCACAAACAAAATCTAACCAAATAGCTGATTTTGGCAGAAATCCTAAAGGTCGAGAAGGAGCTCTTATACATCTTCAATGCGAAAGAGATTTGGACCTAACTATCATTCAAACTCAGACTCCGAAATATTGCATGAAGACAAAGTAAAGTTGGCCATAGATGCAAAGATCTGATCGTTTGAATCCTTGAACGATCGGACTTCCCCATCTCCCAACCTGCCACTAACCATTCTGATCAAATAAATTAGTAAAAGAACAGATCAGCCGATGTTCTGCCCCTACAGCAATCGTACGAAAGTTATGTCTGACAAAGCTGGTGTCTCCCACTGAAAATCGTACAATCGACAATACACGCAGAGATATTATCGGCAGCCGACAGAAATTTCTTAACCTGTCCGATCAACCAAACGACCGATCTCCACCGGACGAAAAATGTTGTGACTCTCCACACACGGTCCAAAAATCGGAACTTTTCGTCTATGGCCAGCTTAACAGATGCTGAAGTGGGGCTGTTTTGGATCGCTTTGGGCTAATGGCACATGATGCTGTTTCTCATCCTGCATAGTAAATTGTTCTGATGAAGGCATGCTGCAATGACTCATAGCCAACTAATAAAGCCTGACCTAACTCTGCTCTGGTGCCTCCAGGCACTTACACAATAATCTGCATCCCTGTAAACATGGGCACCCACATGTAATAAACATGGATAAAACACATAGAGGCTAAAGAGAGAATGAGAATTATTTTTAGTAAATACATGTCACACCACCAGCCCATGACAGATAGATAGAAAGATGCACTTTAAGAAAATGAAAACCCTGCCCTACACTGCCATGTATCACACTATTCAGCTCATGCTGAAACAAATGCACAAATTTAAACAGTGGTCTCGGTCTAGGTTAATAGCTATAAGGGTTTTCTAAGTACCTGGATGTGCCTGGTTAGGGAGTTGCCACAGAATGACTTAATTGCTTTTATGTTTCCAGCTTTGAGTAGGCTTACTACACATTGATCTCCTACAGCTGAGCAGAGTTTATGGATTGTGGCTTGCCCCGGAGAACTTACCGTCGTAGACAGGCTGTCACTGTTCCGTGCAATTTCAGCAGCTTTTTCAAGTATCTGTGGAAAACACATATTAATGGTAAGTATCTACTGTACCAACTGTGCACTTACGTTTGGACACAATACATGACATCATTGTATAAAGTGTGAGCCACAACTCAGTATTTGCTCAGACCCACCCATTGTGTTAAACACTTGTTAACCCGTTAACTTTTTAACTATTCGTTTGCTTTATTACATGCTTGGGATTGACTGATGTTCATTCTCCATAGCAATTCTGTTAATTTATCCCAATTTCATTTCAATCCCTTGGGGCCTACTGTTTAAAGGGATACTGTCATGGGGAAAAAACATTTTTTTCAAAATGAAGCAGTTAATAGTGCTGATCCAGCAGAATTCTGCACTGAAATCCATTTCTCAAAAGAGCAAACAGATTTTTTTATATTCAATTTTGAAATGGGGCTAGACATAGTGTCAATTTCCCAGCTGCCCCAAGTCATGTGACTTGTGCTCTGATAAACTTCAATCACTCTTTACTGCAAGTTGGAGTGATATCACCCCTCCCTTTTCCCCCCCAGCAGCCAAACAAGAGAACCATGGGAAGGTAACCAGATAGCAGCTCCCTAACACAAGATAACAGCTGCCTGGTAGATCTAAGAACAACACTCAATAGTAAAAACCCACGTCTCACTGAGACACATTCAGTTACATTGAGAAGTAAAAACAGCAGCCTGCCAGAAAGCATTTCTCTCCTAAAGTTCAGGCACAAGTCACATGGGGCAGCTGGGAAATTGAAAAATGTCTAGCCCCATGTCAGATTTCAAAATTGAATATAAAAAAAAATCTGTTTGCTCTTTTGAGAAAAGGATTTCAGTGCAGAATTCTGCTGGAGTAGCACTATTAACTGATGCGTTTGGAAAAAAACATGTTTTCCGATGACAGGATCCCTTTAAAAACGCATTACAACCTAAGTTTGTCACATAAGTCCTCTTTATGCACTCTCCAAGAAATATTACAGAGCATTAGGAGTGTGCAGGTACTCTCTTCTTCTACAGTCATGGATGTACCAAAACAGTTATTTTCAAATTTGGACAAACACTGTCCCTTTTACAAGAGTCAACCGAATGCAGAACCAAATCAGAACCCTCATTTGCATATTTAAATTTCATGTCGCTACTAGATTCAGTTTCGAGTTCAATCTCGGTACTGCAAGAAGTGGTGGGAATGCGGCCAAATCTGGCAACAAAATCCTGGACTGGGCACACAGGCAGAGATTAGTCGCCCCGAAGAACAGGAGATTTGTCACCGCGCGACTAATCTCCCTGAATCTGCCGGTGTGCCCTGACCCTAAAAGTTAAAAACTGGGCAAGACATTTGGGTGTATTTATAAACGAGTCACCAGCTCCAAGCAGTTTCCTTTGCAAGAGCAGTAAAAGAGGCACAGACTGAAGTGCATAAGACACAGAGAAGTTTGGTTCTGAGAAGGTTACAGAACCTAAATTAGCTCACCTTATCAAATGGTGGATAAGAAATGGGTTCTTTGGAGTAGTCGTGAAACTTTATATGTATAGTTGTAGCATTCTCAGTGTAAGGATTGGTTCGCACTGTTCCCATAGGGTTTAGCATTTCTTCAAGTTCATCTGGAAAGAGGGAGTATATTTTAAGAAATAAAAACCACATGCAACTGCAGATGAGTTTCCATAATAATTCCAACACCACATATAAAACGAGGAAGTCCTTGAGAAAGCGGATCGGAGCTGTGAAACGCGTTGGATAAAGAGTGAGGAGTCCGTATATCTGAAACTACTACAAGAATTGAGAGAACTCGAAATCCAGACTATAGAGGGACTGATTGCCGGCACGGGACTGGTTCTGAGCAATGAACACACGGAGTGGGACAGAGAGCGAAATATACGAACAATTAAGAAACTTATATGCGATTACTATTTTTTTTTATCCTGTGAGTGTAACGTTGTATGCGGAGATATGTGGAACTATAACCTGCACTTAGAAAAGATCCCTTGTCTCTTTGCACTTTTATTTTTAACTACAAATAAAACATGAAGACTGCGATCAATATATGAGGACTGCAGTTTTTGCACTTTTATTTTTAACTACAAATAAAACGTGAAGACTGCGATCAAGATATGAGGACTGCAGTTAGTCTTCACCCTACTTAAATGTGTTTTAAGGTGAAATACATCTTTAAGGCCTCATAGCAAGATTTACAGGGTTTCCACTGTATAGATTTAGCCAACAATAACAAAAGAAGGAAGCTACTGAATAAATTCACCTTAATTAATGAAGACATTACGGCTGATGACACATTCCTCTGTGATATGCTCATCTGGTCTAAAGCCAAATATTCAGGATGAAAACAATATGGCTGCAAACATATCCCCTAATAGTACTGATCCCTCAGCTCACCCTTGGGCCAAAAAAATGGAGTTGCATAAAAAAGCGGAGGTGCATGATACAGCTAGAAAGTAAGATCAATCAAAAGAGACACAAATAAGGAGCAAGACAAAAGTTTAAAATGATGTCCTCTTATGATATATTTATTTAGTTTTGTAAGAACTACTTATTTTGGGCTTAATATGAAATAAAAGGAAGGCTTTAATTGGTATACTTTGTTCCCCAATACTATACCAGGCTTGTTTCATATCTTATGGTTACAATTATAGACTGGGGATAGACCAGGATTAAAGGAATTCCAAGCTAAAAAAAAGCAGTAAAATTACCGTAGCTCCTCATAGTCTGATAGGTGGTTCCCTAAAATTAGATGAAAAAAAAAAAACTAGAATAGAAATCTGATTAAGTTAAATTATGCTTACCAGGGAATGATGACCAGCAGTGCAATACATTATCGCCAGACCTCAGCTGCCCTTTGTAGTCAAACACCATGGTGTTCACCCAGGCCACAGGGAAGTTCTGGGAGAAAAAAAAATGAGAACTTCAAAACAACAACACAAAGCTTGTTACAGGGAAAATATTCCCAGTCACAGGACACAATAAATAAAACTGAAAAAAGCATAAAAAAAATAAATAAGCACATAAATATATATATATATATATATATATATATATATATATATACACTATATAAGAAGTCACAAAAGCTACTTGTGCTACGTTTAAGATGTGTAAAATCAAAGCAAAATAATTATCTTACCATTTTGCCAGACTTTTTAATAGTCTGATATTTGGGATTGGAAGGTTTGGTTTTGTTCTTGTTCCTAGGCTTGTCCAAAACCGCGTATATGGCAAAACAGAGACGTGCCATTCGTGGAAGGTCACACACATTGATTTCAAATTCCAGTATCTCGTTCCAAACATGATCATTCTTTCCTTGCTTTTCCAAACTCACTGTGGGTTTACACAGCAGCTCTGTGCCATGGAACAGGCCAGCTCGCACCAAAACCTATTCAGCAAAATCAAGGGTAAGCTGGGAAATGCTACAGTGTGCACTCATAGAAATCTTACAATACATCCTTTAGGCTAATTCAAGCAAGTCGATTAATAAAAAGGTTAATTTTCAGAAAAAAGTATGGGATGCTTGGAACCTGAGGTTTTCTGGATAAGGGATCTTTCCATAATGTGGATAACCATAGTGTAAGTTTACTATTAAACATTAATTAAACCCAACAGAACAGATTATAGAGAATAATGTAAATAATACATTATTATACGTTTACAAAATAGTTGCTACACTGTGTTAAATGTAAATGAAACTTGAAAATGTTATTGTTTTTTTATGCTCACTTTGAATTTGATGCCAGCAACTTGTTTCAAAAAATTTGGCATAAGCAATTCAAGACTGAAAACATTGTGTAAAGCGAAAAAGAACAGACTATTTTTCTTTGAACTATTTGCAATTAAATTTAGAGTTCGAATGATTTGCAAATAACTTTTTATTTATATTTTACACAGTGCCCCAACTTTTTTGGAAACTGCTTGTTTGATGGACGGCCTTCCTATAATTCATAGCTTCCTGGATAATGGTTATTCCACACTTGTAATTGAAAAAAGTCAATGTCTACCCATTGACTTACCAAACTGCCCTTTGGCCAAGGTGACCGTGTCAGTGGAAACAGACTGCTAGTATCATTTATACAAGCCATGCAGCAATATTGTGTTACATGTAGGGAAAAAACTATAATAAATACATTAGACTCCTGGGTGACAAAAGCCCTAGCAGCTCTAGCAAAGGACTATAAATCAAGAATACGCTCAAGTGGGGCTCAAGCAACAATGCTGGAGGTAAATTTGACCAATTTGGTTTAAGAAGATGGGATGGGGATCAAGGAACATAGTCAATTTCAGATGAGGCTCAAGTGGGGCTCAGGCAACAATGCTGGAGGTAACTTTGTCCTATTTGTCTTGAGAAGATGACTGTATAGGGATGGGGAGACCCAGAGGATGGTCTGTAGTTACAGGAGTTTTTTTTATGCACATGGTACAAAAGCCACAGCATTTATCTCAGTATAACATGTAGCTGTATGTGCAGGGGTCTTATTAAAATCTGTTGCCTGCCCAGTCAATACATCCAAGTTTGGAAAAGTGAAAGCACAAAAGAGAAATATTATCCTGACTGTCACTTCTGGAATGTGATCTATACAGGCCATACATGCAGAGATACTGTTATATACCAGACAAATGGTCATACGACCAACTGCTATGTGTATATATTGATGAATCATCAACACAAAGACTGATATTTTGCAATTAATATATTTTTCAAAAAATTCCTGCACAGAGAGCAAAGGTGGCAACTGATTTTTGCACACAGCAGCAATTGCACAAAGTGGCATCTCAGCGAAAAGCAGCGCAGGACTTGCGCTTTATCAGTGAGTCTTGTTTTACATTATAAAGTAAAATATAAATCAGCAACAGGTCACACACTTTTACTAGTAAAATTATTTCTTACATTGTCCTCTGTGTTAAGCCTACTCCCTCTGGACAAAATGATCTTGTATGGTTGTACAATATTCCACACAATATCCCGCATATTCAGAGTCTTCACCTGCAAGAAATCAAATCAAATAACCATTTGGCTATAGAGCAAGAAGGCAATTAGATATTTGGCTATAGAATTTTAACAAGCAAAGACTTTCAGAGACTACTTCCCATATGAAAGAAAAGTAGGGATGCACTGAATCCAGGATTAATCCTTATTTGCATATGTAAATTATGAGTGGGAAGGGAAACCCATGACTTTTCATCACAAAACAAGGAAGTAAAAAAATGTTTCCACGGTTTCCTTTCCTGCCCCTAATTTGCATATGTAATTTTTTTATTTGCCTATGCAAATTAGGATTTAGATCCAGTTCAGTATTCAGACAAATCTTTCACAAAGGTTCCGGGGATTCAGCCGAATCCCAAATAGTGGATTCGGTGCTTCCCTGAATAAAGGTTTGCGCAGGAGCAGTAACCCACAGCAACCAATAGGATGTAAGTGATCCATCCAATTAAGATTGTAAATTCTATGGGGTAAGAACCTATATTGTCCTGTCATTAACATGTATGTGACAGTGCATATTATTTACTGCACATATATATATTTTTTATTTATTTTTTTAATTTATTACCCTTCCTCTATATAAAATAAAGGTGCGCATGCATGCAGTTTATCTCGCATGGTAATCATAGATTGAATACAATTTTAGATGGTACTCACTGATGCACCACGTTTCTTTGGTGGCAAGGGCATTGGAAGAGCTGGGTGCAAGGATGACTTTCTCCTCACAGCATGCTCAATCTCACTCATCTCTTGGTCAAACAGTTTTTTGATGTTGCAACACTCAACCAGTGTTAGATGTGGCAGAGTCTTGTTCATCACACAGTTTCTGATGTACTAGGAGTTGGACACAAATATTACGTAGGAATCAGAAGCTGCTACAGTCACATATTTCAGCATTATACACAGGCATAGCTTGAGAATGAGGTGACCCTGGGGCAATTAAAACTGCTCGGCCATAAGGGCAGCAGATGAATTGAGGAACAAGACTAGTCACAGCAATTTTGCCAAGTCTCTTGCTAAAACTTCACACTGGCAATAACCAGGCTTTGTTTATACAATAAAAAAAACAGCATGTGTTTTGGACCAATTGTCAAGAATACCCCCTTTCTGATTTCTGATGTTCCAAAATACCACCATATGAAGAATATCCTGCAGAGTGCCCATTCAAATAATCATTGTATTAATACAAACCTGGAACTGAATTAAAGGGTGGTCCCCGAAAACGTATTCCATCCTTCCGCTGACCTGCAGCACATAATCCTCAGGATCTACCCCTTCAGTCTCTCTGCCATGGATAGTCAGACGCTTTCGAATAGCAAGTTCATTTATTTTGACAGGAGCCATGTTTGGGGACACTTGAAAACTGAACACATCCTGAGGAGTAAAAAGGTTGGGTTGTTTTAGCAAAATAGGTATGAATAAAATAAGGAGATGCACCATAATATCAAGGAACTATCACTCCATAATGCTAGCCCTGGTTAAGGAAAGAAGGGCTTAAAGAAGGGTTTCTCTTCTCTTTTACAAAAAAAGAATTATGGGTGGATACATGCAAAGTATGCCTTAATGTCTTGGTGGCCAACTATGCATCCAGAATAGCTGGTTAAATGGATGCATAGTTGGTTTTCAGGCAGATATCTATTGAATATGCGTGAGGGCCCATAGGTAGACATACAGTCAATTCTTTGGCGTTTTGGTTATCATTGGCTGAGTTTTCAAAGTAGCAACTTCCTTTTAATACATAACATGCCTTATGGAAACAGTAGTATTTCAGCAGTGACAAAGTTTATTGGATTAACAGAAAATTAAGACAGGTGCATAAATTTGGGCACCCTAACAGAGCTATTACATCAATACTTAGTTGAGCCTTCTTTTGCAAATGTAACAGCCTCTAGATGCCTCCTATAGCCTTTGATGAGTGTCTGGATTCTGGATGGTGGTATTTTGACCATTTGTTCATACAAAATCTCTCCAGTTCAGTTAAATTTGATGGCTGCCGAGCTTAGACAGCCTGCTTCAAATCATCCCATAGATTTTCGATGATATTCAAGTAGGGAGACTGACAGCCATTCCAGAATATTGTACTTCTCTCTCTGCATAAATGCCTTTGTAGATTTCAAAGTGTGTTTAAGGATATTGTCTTGTTGGAATATCCAACCCCTGTGTAACTTCAACTTTGTAACTGATGCTTGAACATTATCCTGAAGAATGTTGATATTGGGTTGAATTCATCCGACTTGACTTTTACAAGAGCCCCAGTCCCTGAATTAGCCACACAGCCCCACAGCATGATGGAACCTCCACCAAATTTGGAATGTGTTTTTCTTGGAATGCGGTGTTCTTCTTCCACCATGCAAAGCGCTTTTTGTTATGACCAAATAACTAAATTTTTGTCTCATAAGTCCAAAGCACTTTGTTCGAAAATGACTGTGGCTTGTCTAAATGAGCTTTAGAATACAAGCATCTCTGTTTGTGGCGTGAGTGCAGAAAGGGCTTCTTTCTCATCACCCTGACATACAGATGTTCTTTGCGCTGAATTGTAGAACGCTGTACAGATACACCATCTACAGCAAGATGTTCTTGCAGGTCTTTGGAGGTGATCTTTGGGTTGTCTTTAACCATTCTCACAATCCACTCCTGTATTTTTCTTGGCCTGCCAGACCAGGGTTTTACAGCAACTGTGCCTGTGGCCTTCCATTTTCTGATTACATTTTTTACAGTTGCAACTGACAGTTTACACTTTTGAGATAGCTTTTTGTAGCCTTCCCCTAAACCATGATACTGAACATGCTTTTTTTTCAGATCTTTTGAGAGTTGCTTTCCCATGCTGACACACTTGTCTATGAAGTCAAATGCTAAACGAGCTAATCCAACCAATTTGGTGTTGCCAATAATCAGTACTGAGCAGTTATATGCATTCAAATATAGCAAAATTACAAGGGTACCCAAATTTCTGCACAGCCAGTTTTTCACTTTTGATTTAGCATCATTCAACTGAATACTGCTTCACTAAAAATCTTTGTTCAGAAAACACCCCAGTACTCCTGATGTTCCTGGGAAATGGAAGACATACCACTGTTATCTTTTTTGTTGAAAGTGGAGTAAATTATTTGGCAGGCTGAGAGTGGTTCCTAAACTTTTTCATATGACTGTATAATGTATAAGCAACCTTGCCAAACAATCAAGTCTTTAATCTTTAAGTGGGTGGCCAGCTTTAGCAACAATGCAGCCATAAGATTGCCCTTCAAGTTCCAGTAGGGCTGTAGTAACAGCACTGCATAACAGATAAAATATCTACAAAACAATGGCGACTAATTTCCCCAAACTGCCTCCCGCCGGCTAGGATGGCAATCTGAGCGCTTCGTTTTCTGAAGTCGCCCGAAGTTTCCTTGTGAGGCATTTACATTCTAGTTGGCGGGAGGCAGTTCGGGTAGATTCGTCGCCCAGTAGAAGAGGAGATATGTCGCCGGGCGACTAATCTCCCCTAATCTGAGCGTGTGCCCTGACCCTTTCTCATAGATTGACAGTTAACTATGAAAAAAGTGTTACCTGGCAGTTCTCAAAATGAATGGCCACTACAATGTTGCCACCATAGAGCTTGCCTTGGATGTTATCCTGTACAGAGGGCTCTAGTTCTGGGGGGAATGTACACTTTAGCCACTCTATCCATGTTAGGCCAAGCAGGGATTGGATCTTCCCCTCGCTGATACTCCTCATCTTGCTGCGGAATTCTATTACCTCATTGTCTTTAAGGGCATCAAATTCCTGGAGACCTTTAAAAAGGAAAAAGTGTAAATAAGTTACAAGCCAAAGCATCTATATTAAGTCAAGTGAAAGAGAGCCTTGCAGCAAGGACACTGTATATGAAGTACTGCGGGCAATTTCATGAAGAATATTAGAGTGATGAATATACCTTTAATGTGGCATTCACTCTGACTAATTGTTAATATACGGAATGTGCAGGATAACAGCCCTGGAAAAGTGGTGAGTTTAATAAACTTTTATTTCACACACACTTGTGCAGCAGAAAGCTTTGTACAATTAAACGGCAATGAATAAATGTTGTGGGGAATCAAATGAAAGTCAGAATAACACAATTAATTAATAAGAGTAAACCAGAGAAATGCACATACCCACACTGCTCCCAATCAAAATGCAGCTACTTCTGTATAAATACAAACAGAAGTGCTGCATGCTCTGAAACAAGGCCATGCTCCATCACAATTAATCAATCATTTTGCCCTGTAGCAAGCATTAGCTTCTATAACGTCATTTTCGGCCAATGTTTCAATGATTTCCCAATGACCCCTAAGATTAGCTTCTCAACAGCAGCCCAGAGCACACTGAGCACATGTAGTGTCGCTGTCATGCAAAAGATGGCCTAACAGGGTAGAGAAGATGGGGGGCTGCCACCGTTAAAGGAATGGGTCATGGGTATGTTCTAAGGCTGCACTTCAGTATATTAAAAACTGCACTTAATCATTGTATTTAGTTCAAAGCCATTCTTTCACTCCCTGATTTTTCCCTCTTCATCAGATAATAAGCACCCCCTGCAAAATGTTTACACCCCTTTTAGAAGGATTTTCCAGATTTCCAGATAATGGTTCATTCTGTATTTTGGATCACCATAATTTAAGCCTGCTGATGAGCATTTAAAAAGTAAATAAATCCAATAGGATTGTTTTGCCACCAATTTGAAATCATGCAGCTGAATTACAATCAAGTACAAGGTACCGTTTTATTATTACATAGAAAAGGGAAATCAGTAAGTTTTTTTTAGAACTATTAGTTTTAAAAGGACTCTATGGGAGGCGGACTTTACATAATTCTGAGCTTTCTGGATAAGATGTTTCCAAATAAAAGATTCAATACCTGTATATATTTGTATTTCTCAGTTTTTAGTTATTTTATTGCAATCTGCATTGCTCTTATTTGCTATCTACCCATACAAATGTGCACTATTTTAATGCACTATTTTAGAAGAGCCCTGTATACGTATATTTTCTTTTTGTACAGAAGGACATCTGAGAGCTAAGATGCTGTAAAGAGCTAGCGTTGAGGAAATTTTATAAAATCTCTAACTTTAGCAATGCTTTGCAATTTGGTAGCTCGAAGCTAAAATATATACTGTATTTACTCATTATGAATGTGTAAGAATGTGCACTTTCCAAAAATAAAGGTTTTTCTGCTTTTAACTTCCTCTTATGGAGCTCCTACCACACATAAAAACCAGATGTGGTAGCTGAAGTGTCTCAGTCATGAAAGTTTGTATGCTCCATTTTGATTTTAGGGTCTCTATATGTACATATAATGGTAATCCTATGCATATCGGGGATTAGACTACTGGCTGACTTCCTGTTTATGGTGTTTTCTCTGTGTACATATGGATATACTGCTATAAAGCGCCATCTTTTAGTGCAATTTTTGGAAATTTCATGAAATTGCTAGCTTAAGAAAAGCTTTGAAATATGGTAATATGGAGTTCAACAATATATTTACCAATGTTTAATATGTCAGCATGTGTGCTTTTTAAATACTTTCAGAAATTTAAAAAAACTGCATTAGCAAAGTTTTGCCGTTTTGAGTAGAGAAGCATTTACCCATCTGAAAACATCAGAATGTATATTTTCTAAAAATATATGGTTTCCTGCAGTCTATGTATAATACAGTTTCTTGTACAGTTCCATTGTGAGGTTCTGGACTACATAAGTTATGTATCACTATTAAAAGATACATTTTGAGAAGCATGGGCTTTTTAAAGTTTATTGTATATCTTCACATTTATACAGGTATGAGACCTGTTGTCCAGAATGATCGGGACCAGGGGTTTTCCAGATAATGGATTGTTCCGTACCTTTAGTCTACCAGAAAATCATTTAAATATTAAATACACCTAATAGTATAGTTTTGTTTCCAATAAGGATTCAAAATATCTTAGTTGGGATCAAGTATAAGGTACTGTTTTATTATTACAGAGAAAAAGGAAATCATTTTCAAAAGTGTGGTTTATTTGGATGAAATGGAGTCTATAGGCAATGGTCTTTCCGTAATTCAGAAATTTCTGGAAACGGGTTTCCAGATAACGGATCTCATACCTGTACAAAAAAAATGTAATTCAGAAATGTCCATGTATTAATATAGCTATTAGCTTAATCAAAATGTTTCATTCTTTTAGAAATATGTGGAATTAACCCCCCCAAAAATAGGGAATTCATAGGAAACGGGAAGCTTCTCCCAGCAAATGTTTCTAAAAATTAAAAAGTACAAAATGTTTAAAGGGGATGAAAACGTAATACAAGCTTCATATTATGAAAATAAAAAAAACACTGTAACCTGTCTCTCTCTCTATATGTAGCTTTGGGTCAGAGTCTGTTTGTTTTTTCTGTATCTGTTCTAATGGTCAATCAAAATCTGACTCTTGTATGAAAAGAGAGAGAATGCGGAGAGGGGGATTATTTTAGAAATGTTATTTCAGGCTTGCATTCAATGTTCACTCCCTTTATATGTAAAGAAACACAGACAGTTAGCACAAATGAAGTGTGACTTTGGGCTGGCAGTGAAACGGTTAAGCATTTGACCTGTTAGCAGTGGCCCACAGGTGAAACTGCAGGTCGATCAGGGTTTGCTAGATCTTGTGGTCTCGTTTTGCGCCCATCTGCACGCCACTCAGTGCATTCCAGCCTGATATCCTATCCCCCCAGGGACCTGACAGCTCCATGGCAAACTTATGGAATAAACCAAAGCCAGAACTTCAGATAACCAGCAACATCTCTCTCAAAGGCGCACAGTCAGATCGACCAACCCGTTTAAATGAAATGTTTTAAGTGATTTCAAATTTCTGACAGTGCCCTGAAGGTAAAAAGAAATTTAAAAAAAAAAAAAAAAAGGACTCAAGAGGAAAGAAAAATTTATTGAAAACAAATGATTGCTCTCAGAAGAGGGAGACGGGGTTCTGAGCCTGCAAATAAGGAACATTGCTCCTTATGTGCTGGAAACATTCATTTATACTTGATCTATGCTCCTACCTAGAATCCTATGAACGAACAATTTTTATTTATAGCCATTGTGAACAAGTGATATCTACAAATCTCTCTGTATGTGCAAGCACTCATATATATATATATATATATATATATATATATATATTTTTTTTTTTTTTAATTTATTTATTTTTTAATTGATAAAAATTGAATTTTAAATTGAAAAATCATGTAGACATTAAATAAATCCATTAGGCTACTTTTGTTTCCGATAAGGAATAATTACATCTTAGTTTGGATCAAGTACAAGTTACAGTTTTATTATTATTACTGAGAAAAGGGAAATCATTTTAAAAATTTTGAATTATTTGATTATAATGGAATGGGAGACGGTATTTCGAGCTTTCTGGATAACGGGTTTCCGGATAATAGATTCCATACCTTTACTGCAGGACATAATGCCACTTAATAAAAAAAATGTGGGCTTCGTATTCTTTCTTGCGGGGCACTAAACCTTGCTGGTGTATCATACAAAGGCAACAAATATCAAATGTTCTGTTCTTTTCAGAGTTAAGTCAAAGCTTGGCAGTTTTAGCAAAGCCTGGAGATCACATGTAAGTTACTGGGAAAATGCCGCCAGACTTATACATAACCCCATGCCTTAGCTGAGGGGTTAATCATTAATATACAGAAATGGATTAAACATTTTTATGAAGTTGCTACCGGGCCAGTTTAACTAGGTTGTGTTTCTCTGCAATTCAATTCATTGGCATGCCTTTGCTATTTTTATACAAAATATTTTTTACCTTTTTACCCAGCCAAGGTCTTAACCACAAATAACTTTATGTCTGCAACACAATAGTAATGTGCAAAAGAAGTCATGGCAAGATATAGTTTATGTTAAGTTGGGAAGGCAGGTGGCATACCAACACTTATATGAATGTTTACACGTAGACTGAAGGTACAGAAAGATTTAAAAATGTGTTGAGCATATATCTCCTTCTCAATGACCAAAAAAGGAAAGGAACAAAAGATACAGTATGTTAAAAAATAACAAGGTGAATAACACGTTTGTTATGATAAATATACTATTTTCACTCGCAAAAAGGAATTAACTAGAAGGTGGGTTTATCATAAGTATATTCAGCATCATAAAAAAACATTTCAGTGGAGAAGTGTTTGTTTCGAGCAGAATGATTTTGTATATCTGTATATTTTTTCATATAGTGTTATTTATATGTGGTGCTGTATATTATTTGAAGGGACAAGGAACAAGGCAATACAAGAACATAAATAATTAGTGAAACCTCGATTTTAAGTACCCCAATTTTAAGTTTTCCCGCATCACATTTTTTTATTTGTGGTCCCACCAATTTATAATGCATTTCAATGGGTGCATTGCCCTTATTTTAAGTAATGTTTCCTGGATTTTACATCAAAATTTTGTCCTGATGTACCCAAAAAATGGCTTTTTTCCCCTATATGAATGTTATTATTTGTGAAATAATGAGGTATAAAATACTAACCAGATGTATATTTTGCCATGGTTCTGCCTGTAAATGATCAATTTCAATTAGTCCTGCACCAATCACTTATTGCTTTAGGTTGTGTATGTGACTGACAGAAAGGCCTTGCACATGCCCCCCCCCCCATAGTACAACATTAACACTGCAATGCTTAACCCTTGTTATTACCACAATAAATATTGTATCTTAAAGTAAAACTGACTCCTGTGCTTATATCCTTTCAGTACTTTAAGAAAAAGTTACTTTAACACATTTCGCCGATTTTACATTATTTTTTCCTGGTCCTCTGAAAAATGTAAAATGGGGGTTCTACTGTATATAGAACCATACAAGATACCACGGTATTGTATTTTAGAATAAAATCCACCAAATAGGCTGCATAATGTTCACACCCTCTTGAGTAGGCAACGGGTGCATAATCTGTTTATTTCAGCCATAGAATGGAAGAATAAAGCACTATTTTGGGGGGACATCATGTCGGCTTATGGCACCACAATATTATTCTGGATACTGAAAGTGGGAACTCATACTGTATATGTCATCATATGCACTTAACCTTCCAAACACTTTCAGTTCAATTGTTTTTAAAAAAAAAAAGTACACCAGAAATAAGTCATATTTCCCCAGATTCCTATTTCAAAAATTAATTTGTTTCAATCTCCTCCGTTTCCATGTAGCAATTCAGGAAGCCAGTCTTTCAACTCTCTAAGCTGTTGCTATTCACTACATTAGTTGGAAGTGTCGGCAGCATCAGAGGAATGTCAGCAACTAATGTATAAATGTTGGCTTTAGTGCAGCTCAGAGAGCATGCTCTATAGGGCTGCTTGTTCAGAAATGTACCAAATGTTTACAGTTCAGAGAGTTGGTGATAGCATCTTCCTTTGCTGACCTGAAACACGAGAAAGAGAACATTTTTAGGATTAAAGGGCACCTATCTAACCTATAGGTTAGAATTAGATTTCCTTTTATTATGAAAAAGAATTTTTGGGTGTAGGACCCCTTTGAAAACATTAAAGAATTGAAAGAAGTCATTATTTCTGGTGTATTATTTAAAAACAATTGAGTCTTTGAAAGGTGACTTACCCCTTTATGAGATGCAAGAGGAAGGAAGTCCCTGCCCTGTAGATCTTACAATCTAAGTAACGAGTAGCATTCACTTTTAGCTCTCTGGGCTTATACTGCAGTAAAGTGTAAAATAAAAGCTAGGGAAGGTGAGAATCTGTGGGGGAAGAATAATTAAAGGGTGTCGAGCAAACAGAGGGGAAACGGTTACATTTACTGTAAGACCATGGCTTAGTATACAGGCATCTCAAATGTTATTTTTGTCAAATAATATAAAGAATTGTGCTATTTTGTGTTATTTAGAGTTAAAGAGGCAGTTCACCTTTAAATGAACATTTTTTTTAGATAATTTGCAATTGGTTTTCCTATTATTTTGTGTTTTTTTTTTTTTAATTTAATAAGCTTTTTGTTTACCTCTCCAGTTTTGAATTTTGGCAACTATCTGGATGTTAGGGTTCCCTATATATATATATATATATATATATATATATATATATATATATATATATATATATATATATTTATTTTTCATTTTTCATAAATGGTTATTTTAACATAAATTCAATGCACCAAATTTAACTTGTTTTGCACTAATCTTTTTTGCAAACATATATTAATTTACCTAACACGACCGATCTTTTTCCTTCCCAAAAAATCCAAAATGCCTGACAAGCCCCAAGCAGCAACATGTAAAAGTCAAATGTTAAATGAGTGTTAGAATTAATGTAGGCTGTACAGTGTGTGTGCACAGTAGTGATCAATGCAAATCAAGACCCACAGATTTCTATAATAAATACAGATGTGTCGGGTTCACGATTGGGCAAAGAACTCTGGATGTGTGGGATGGCCTGGCAAAATTACGGTCATTGTCCCTTGTTTCAGAAACAGCACAATTTGCTCTTTTAATTATACATTTGATTACCGTATATACTCGAGTATAAGCCGAGGTACCTAATTTTACCTACGAAAACTTATTGACTCTAGTATAAGCCTAGACACAACTACAGCCCTGTCTCCCATCAGCGCACATTCTGCCAAAGCGACCCCCCAGCGATCAACCGGACTTCTTTGCAAAGTTGATGGTGACAGAGAATTGCCAAACGGATTACTGTGTGCATTGTCCCACTGTCCCACTACCATATGCAGAGGGTGCTGTTTGATATTGCCATCACTGTTAATCTTTCGTATAACCAACAGAGGGCGCTGTTTGATATTGCAGTCACTGTTATTCTTTCATATAACCAACAGAGGGCGCTGTGTGATATTGCAGTCACTGTTAATCTTTCATATAACCAACAGAGGGCACACTGTTATTCTTTCATACAACCAACAGATGGCGCTGTGTGATATTGCAGTCACTGTTATCTTTCATATAACCAACAGATAACGCTGTGTGATATTGCAGTCACTGTTATTCTTTCATATAACCAACAGAGGGCGCACTGTTATTCTTTCATATAACCAACAGAGGGCATTGTGGGATATTGCAGTCTCTCCCCAAGTGTACTGTTGGTATAGGAATGATTAAAAGTGACTGCAATCTCAGCAACTCGGGTCGGGTACCGCTGACCCGAGTATAAGCCGAGGTAGACTTTTTCAGCACATTTTGGATGCTGAAAAACTCGGCTTATACTCGGGTATATACGGTAAGTACTAAAATTCCTCCAATTTATACACAACATATTTGCAATAGAACGGAATGAAATGGAGTAAGACACACTGGGCTGATTTACTCATGTGAGTGCTAAATTGCACTTCTGCAGCACTCAACTGCAGCCAATCAGTAAGCAGTTTTATTTATTCTGTAAAAAGTAAAAATAATTAGACAGACCCTAATTGGTTGCATAGGGTAACTCAATTTGCAATTTAGCATTCTGTTCGTAAATAATGTTTAGCTAGAGGGCCTATTTCACACAGATAATGCTGTCAAAAAGCACCCTGCATTACATTGTACAGTAAAAGTACAGGATCCATTATCTGGAAACCCATTATACAGAATAATATTCAAGTTGAAAGTTTAATTTTTCACCTTATGTCTTTCTGAATCAAAACAATCCTATTGGGTTTATTTAATACTCCAACTATTTTTAGTAGACTTAAGGTATGAAGATGCAAGTTATGAAAATATCCCGTATCCAGTAAACCCCAGGATCCAAGCATTCTGGATAATAGGTCCCATACCTCCCATGCAATGAAATGAAAGGTCAAAGTAAACTGTGGCATATTTTTAATTACCTTTTCCTATCAGAACCCCTATTTTTGAATCTAACTTCTCTGCAGGATTGCAGCTTCGGGATACCAATTTCAAAACAGGCAGGAATGGGCGAACATCACACAGAAGGCGAGTCTCATCCTCTAGCTCTTCATGCACAGCTGTCTGATTAACACACTGGAACATATAGGTGTCAATCTCCAGGAGGAGATGAAACAGAGGGTAGCTCTGTGCATGCTTCCAAAGGAGCTATAAAAGAACACAACCAGAATTACAGAATACCAAATCTTAGTCCGGCAGGCCATCAAATTCATAAGAAACCAATTTTAAAAAAAAAAAAGGAAAGACATATATATATATATATATATATATATATATAAATATAGATATATATAGTACACAAAAGCCATAAATATCCTGTAAATGATATCCTTATAAACGGTAACTAGTGATGTCATCAGTTATAAACGGTGAGTAGAGATGTCATTTTGTCACATGACTCACTAAAACTTGTGTATTATAATAAATAAAGTACCTCTTGTTGGAAAATATGAGGATATTAGAAGTCACGGAGGAGTTCCATTACCTGTATAAAAACACTCGTCATGGAACGCCTTGGGGACTTCTAATATCCTCCTATTTTCCAACAAGGGGTACTTTATTTATTATAATACAGAAGTTTTAGCGAGTCATTTGACAAAATGACATCACTAGTCACCGTTTATAACTGATGACATTGCTAGTCATATCACTTATAATATATAGTGAATAAAGTACTCCCTCTTGTAAAATATAAGGGTATTATAAGTTACTGAGGAGTTTTATGACTGTTTTTATACAGGTCATGGAACTCCGAGGTAACTTCTAATATCCTCATATTTTGCAACTGGGGGTACTTTATTATAATACACAAATTTTAGTAAGTCATGTGACAGAAATTACATCAGAACTCACCGTTTATAACTGATGACATCAGAACTCACCGTTTATAAGGATATAATTTACAAGATATTCATGGCTTTTGTGTATTATATCCATATATTTCACAGTAGGGAGTACTACACATATATATATATATATATATATATATATATATATATATATATATATATATATATATATATATATATATATATATATATATATATATATATATATATAGATATATATATAGATATATAGATATATATATAGATATATATATATATATATAGATATATATAGATATATATATATATATATAGATATATATATAGATATATATATAGATATAGATATAGATATATATATATAGATATATATATATATAGATATATATATATAGATATATATATATAGATATATATATATAGATATATATATAGATATATAGATATAGATATAGATATATATATATATATATATATATATATATATAGATATATATATATAGATATATATATATATATATACACACACACACACATATACACACAAACATACATACAAACATACATAAACACACACACATAAATGGGTCAACATAAATCTAGTTTTCGTCCTGTACTTGGTTCTAAGTCTAAGGTTGGCCATACATGCCAAGATTAATTTCATGTGTTGAGGTAGCCAAACAAAAGGGAGTTTGCCTGATTTGTCCACTCAGCTGGTTGGATAAACCATCTAATCAGATTTCTACCCCTGCCCAACAACAGGATTGCTTGTGGGGCTAACACAGACCCGTTGGGAGAGGACTTCATTCAGTACCCAAAGCAATAGAAATGTACAAACAAGCTATTTGTGCAAGATTATCATTGAAGATGACATCTACCTGTTTAATATGAGATATGGATGCATTCCTTGGGACTTCCATCTGCACATATATACCAGTGGGAAGCAAGATGTCCACACAGATATCTGGAGGAAGCGGTGTATCTGCTGTCCAGATGTCCGTGTGGTCCGTTATAGGAGGCATTGTGCAAAGTTAAGTACTATCTGAACAGCATGATCAAGGAAGAAGGATGCACTGACCTATGAAAAAAGGGGACAAATGAGGGAAAGATAAGAACTATGAACTCAGGCCTGGACTAGCAATCTGTAAATTTAATCTGTAAATTCTAGCAAATACCAAAATAGTTGGTGTTACATGCCATAGACATTCAATATTTATTGGGACTTTTGGGCCTCTGTGTACTTGAAATGCCAGGGCATATCTCAGTTTGGGTCTGTATGTAAGTGACTGGGCCAAATCAGTTGGAATAATAATGTATCTATTTCCATGTCACAAGTAGGGAAACAGATTGTGTGGAAAAAAGTGTTGTTGGGGTGATCCTGGCCGCTGTGCCAACTGAGGCGGCATTTCCAAAGCAGGCCCCTAATCCCTCACGGGCTTAACTTTTCAGCATCGGAGGGTGTTGAATCGCTAGTGCAGAGAGCACAGTTGCACTAGAACAGGCAACATTCAGATTTAGAAATTTTGTCTTTTTTGTTTTTTTTTTAGTTACCAGGAGTGGCTTTTTGCATCCCCTGGTAACAGTGCAGGTGCTGCCGCCTGAGGCAAGAATCTCAACAGCACCCCTGTGAAAAGTGTGTTGTTCCTTCCAAACATCTGATATGGTAGCACTGTATAAAGAGAACATGCAGTCATGAAACAACTTTTAGTTAAAAGTAGCACTTTAAACACACATGTGAATAAGGCCTTTATAAATATGTGATTTTAACACCAATCTCAAGGCTAGAAATCTCAGCTTTGCATGTTGGGTTATGTAATAAAAGGCACCAAGTTTGCCCAGGCGCAGTAAACTATAGCAACCAATCAGCAGGTAGCATTTCCTGGTCTCCACTTTAAAAGAATTTATTTGCCGGTGGCGAAACGTGGAAATTCGCCGTGAATCCATACCAGGCAAATGTATTCGCCTATCACTAATTATCATTTTTAAAAAATTGTAATTAGTAGGCAGCCCAACTAGACCTCTACAAACAGCTGCATTACAGTTTATGTCATCTTTACTCTCCAAATATGAGGTGATGTTTAGAGATCCCATGACACATTAAAGGGGTTGTTCACTTTTAAATTAAATTAAACTTTTAGTATGATGTAGAGAGTGATATTGTGAGACAATTTGCAATTGGTTTTCATTTTTTATTATTTGTGTTTTTTGAGATATTTAGCTTTTTATTCAACGCTCTCCAGTTTGCAATTCCAGCATTCTGGTTGCTAGGGTCTAAATTAGCCTAGCAACCAGGCATTGATTTGAATAAGAGACTGGTGTCTGAATAGTAGAGGCCTAAACAGAAAGATGAGTAATAAGTAGAATGTGTAAATGTGTAGCCTTACAGAGCATTTGTTTTTTAAATGGGGTCAGTGACCCCCATTCGAAAACTGGAAAGAGTCAGAAGAAGAAGGCAAATCATTCAAGAACTATAGCAAATAATGAATACCAATTGAAAAGTTGCTTAGAATTAGCCATTTTATAACATACTAAAAGTTAACCATCCTTTTCAGAGGGATTACAGTATGTAGAGGTTGTTCACCTTGAATTTAACTTTTCAGTATTTAGTGGAAATTTTGCACTCTTTGTTTTTTTAAATTCTTGTAGTTTTAAATGATTTCAATGCGTTCCACAGCTCTCCAGTTTGGATAATGAAACATTGTTTGCTATCGGTCCTACTTACCTTGGCAACCAGGCAGTGGTTCAAATGGCAGAATGGAAGGTGAATAGGAGTCTGTCTAAATAAGAAAATAAGCAATAACAAACATTAATAAGAGTAACAATCAAGCCTCTGAATGAACCTGGTTGCTAGTGCAGTTGCCTTAGCTATGGGAGAGGGGGGTCTTCCCCTGTATAATTTCAGGTCATTAAAGGGGTTGCGCACCTGATGTAAGGTGCACAACTCCTTAATTTTTTACATTAGTTTTGGTTTTTGAGTTGTTTAGCTTTTTATTCAGCAGCTCTCCAATTTGCAATTTTAGCAATCCAGCTGCTAGGGTCCAAATTACCCTAGCAACTCTACACGGATTTGAATAAAAGACTGGAATTTGAATATAAGAGGGTCTTAATAGAAAAATGAGTAATACAAAGTAACAATAACAATACCGTATTGTTTGTAGGGTAGGCACTCAAAGAGCAAATCCTCCAGGCAGTTGTAGTATTTATTGAAGTAAAAGTATGAAATACAGCTCTACTACTGCCTGGAGGATTTGCTCTTTGAGTGCCTACGCTACAAACACTACGGTGATGTCCGCTCATTTAAAGGGTTTGTTCACCTTTGAGATAACTTTAAGTATGACGTAGAGAGTGATATTCTGAGACAATTTGCAATTGGTTTTCATTTTTTATTATTTGTGGTTTTTGAGTTATTTAGCTTTTTATTCAGGTCCAAATTACCTTAGCAACCATGCATTGATTTGAATAAGAGACTGGAATATGAATAGGAGAGGGCCTGAATAGATCAGTAATAAAAAGTAACAATAACAATACAAATGTAGCCTACAGAGCATGTTTTTTTGAAGGGAGTCAGCGACGCCCATTTCAAAGCTTCAAAGAGTCCGAAGAAAAAGGCAAATAACTATACAACTTTAAAAAATAAATAATGAAAACCAATTGAAAAGTATCTTAGAATTGGCCGCTCTATAACATAATAAAAGTTATCTTAAAGGTGAACCACCCCTTTAAGCTGAAGGCTCGGTGCAGAGCACATGGGCCTCCTCATATATGTGGTGAGTCTCTTGAAAAACATATTTGATGATAACAATAGATTTGTAGACTTACAGAGAATTTGTTTTTAGATGGGGTCAGTGACCCTCATCTGAAAGCTGGAAAGAGTCAGAAGAAGAAGGCAAATAATGAAATAAACGATGAAAAATAAATAATGAAAACCAACTGAAAAGTTTCTTACAATTGGCCATTCTAGAACATACTAAACGTTAACATAAAAGGTGAACCCCCCCCTCCTTTAAGCTTGGGCAAGAGGTACCCCAGATACGGACCTATAGTTTCTGTTTCAGCAGAGCTGGTGTATCATGCTGCTTTGCTTGCCTGAGCCGAGTGCACCCTTATATTGTACTCATACACAGTGGAACACAGACATTGGGTTGCTGATCACGTCGGCAGTGTAGAGGTTAATTTGTCATCCAGTGATGAAGCAATACCAATAATATCACTTCCCTTAATTGTGTATAACAACAACAAACAAGATTATGTCAGCTGAACAGAAGAGGCATTGTCCTCGAGTAGAAGAGAGGGAGTGATCCTGGGCCCAGGCCAAAATCCCACAGTGTCTATGTGCGCACACAAGCGGCAATGGAAGATTAGCGGATAAGGCATAATAGAGAGAGCATGTGAAATAACAGCGCCTACAGCAGCAATTAACACAGCCACATATGAATTCTCTCTATTGCTGACTAAATCCTCCCGAAAGCAATGTTCAATAAATTAGTGAAACACTTCTGAATATAATCTCTATACAATAAAGGGATATCCATTCAATTCAAGTCTAAATAGGTTGTTTCTATAATAATTAGAACACCTGCTCTTTATTTCCTAAGTACATAAGACATAATCCTTCTCCGATTATGTCCATTATTTTGAAGATAGAGACATTTGCCAATACTCTGATCAGTGAGACAGCCCAAACAAGCTGCGGACCTGTGACGGCATTGGGGGTGATGGAGTAAACATTCAAAGGTCTTGAAATGGGTCAGTGAAGTTTTATTCATAAAAGAAAATACAATACAGGTATAGGATTCCTTATCCAGAAACCCGATATCCAGAACGCTCCGAATTACGGAATGGCTGACTCCCATAGACTCCATTTTATACAAATAATCCAAATTTTTAAAAATGATTTCCTTTTTCTCTGTAATAAACAGTAGCTTGTACTTGATCCCAACTAAGATATAATTAATCCTTATTGGAAGCAAACCCAGCCTATTGGGTTTATTTAATGTTTAAATGAATTTCTAGTAGACTTAAGGCATGAAGACCCAAATTACGGAAAGATCCGTTATTCGGAAAACCCCAGGTCCCGAGCATTCTGGATAGCAGGTCCCATACCTGTACCAGAATTTGCCAGTATCTTCACTATCTGAGGCTCAACAACAACATGAACAACATAAACACAGAACAGATTCTAATTCCAGTTTGTCCTCTTTCTATTTCTTATAAGTCAAAAGGCAGGGTTGCTTAAAGGAATTGTTCACTGTAAAAATAAAAACTGGGTAAACAGATAGGATGTGCAAAGAAAATGTTTCTAATATAGTTAGTTAACCAAAAATGTTATTTTTAAAGGCTGAAGTGACTGATGTCTAACATAATAGCGAGGACACTACTTCCTGATTTTCAGCTCTCTTGGTTAACAGTGACTGGCTCCCCTGGTAACCAGGCAGTAACCAATTACAGACTTGAGGGGGGTACATGGGTCATAACTGTTGCTTTTGAATCTGAGCTAAATGCTGAGGATCAATTGCAAACTCACTGAACAGATATGTACCATATGGCCTTCCTTTAAGTCACTGACTAACTCAGAGTTAGAAAGCTGAAACCAGGAAGTAGTGTTCTGGCTATTATGTTACACATCCAGTCACTCCAGCCTTTATACATTACATTTTTGGCTAACTAACTATATTAGAAACATTTTTTATTTTGCACAGCCTATCTATTTACACAGTTTTTATTTTCACACTGAACTGTTCCTTTAAAGGAGAATTAAAACCTAACTAAATAAGTAGGCTAGGAATGTTGTACATTATATTGTGTGCTTCTGTACAAGCCCAAGGCAACCACAGCCTTTTAGCAGTAGAGATCTGTGTTTCCAAAGGTGCCCCAGTAGTTCCCCATCTTCTTTTCTGCTTATCTACTGCACATGCTCTGTGCTGCTGTCGATTACTGAGCTTAAGGAACCAATCACAATATGCAGTACACACAAAATGGAAATGTCACAATATAAGCCTGATTAGTAATTAATACAGATAATTACTACATGACAGTACAGAAACCAGTGTAACTAGCATCAGAGAATTTAATAATCAGCCCTGTAGTATCATCTTAAATTACAAGCCAACCTCATTTGCTGCTTGATAATTTGCGATGACCCCTTAGGGCAGAGACACACGGTCAGATTCGGGGAGATTAGTCGTCCGGCAACAAATCTCCTCATCTTTGGGACGACTAATATCCCCAAACTGTTGGCTAGAATGAAAATCGCTGGCGGGATGGCATTCAGAGCGCTTCGTTTTCTGCAGTTGCCCGAAGTTGCCTCACGAGGAAACTTCGGGAGACTTCATTCAAAGGTTGGGGAGCAATACAAGCATAAAAAAGTCCCTGGGGGTGCCAAATATGGGCTGTGGTTGGGTATTTTTTAGCCCCTATGTGGACTGGCAGCCTACAAGAAGTTCTATTTTGCAGTTCACCCTGGTTTATATGCAACCAAAACTTGCCTCCAAGTCTGGAATTCAAAAAAAAACACCTGCTTTGAGGCCACCGGGAACAACATCCGAGGAGATGGTGAGAAACATGTTGCTCAGAAGCCACTGGTTGGGGATAACTGCATTAGAGGGTAAATAAGTCATGTACCATTAGTCAAGCTGGGGATGCCATCTCTCCCTTGGCATAGATGTCCTTCCCTTTCATGCCAGATAGTAGCTGTATCCAAGATAATTTCTTCTTCACCAAAACTAGATCTGTGCATAACCCGCCATTACTCCGTTTATTATGGAAACCTAAAAAGATTGAAACATAATAATCATAATGAAAATATGAGAAGAAATATGAAGATATGAAGAAATTGTTATCTATAACAATTTGACTGTTCAAAAAGAAAAATCAAAATTTGTGCAAAACGTTAAAGTGAAAAAACACAAGGTAGTGTTTCAGATAAGTCACATTGTAAGCCAATCCGTAACATAATATTCATAATGCCTACAAGTAATATGCATTGTGCATCTTGTATACTATATGCCACCATACTTAAATTCTTTATTGTGACATTAATGAGGGAATATTAAGGATGGAAAATGGAAAAGGTCTTGCAAAAGAGACTCACAGCTGCCCTTAGTTTGCTCATAGCCTTTACTTGTCACAGCATATATTGCTCTATTTATATGAGTGACAGCTGCCATATTACTTGTTCATAGACACCACACTCATATCCATAACATGTTCAAAGGCATATCATTAATATTAATGAAGCTATAGTCCAGACAGATTATTTTTACAGGAGATGCACTGAAGCATGCAGAATAGCACAACTGGCTAGACCAAGAGTTAAAGGAATTGTTCAGTATAGACATAAAAACTGGGTAAATAGATAGGCTGTGTAAAATAAAAAATGTTTTCAATATAGTTAATTACCGTATATACTCGAGTATAAGCCGATCCGAGTATAAGCCGAGGTACCTAATTTTACCTACGAACACTGGGAAAACTTATTGACTCTAGTATAAGCCTAGACACAACTACAGCCCTGTCTCCCAGCAGCGCACCTTCCGCCAAAGAGACTCCCCCAGCGATCAACCGGACTTCTTTGCAAAGTTGATGGTGACAGAGAATTGTGCAGAGAGTGCTGTGTGATATTGCCATCACTGTTAATCTTTCGTATAACCAACAGAGGGTGCTGTGTGATATTGCCATCACTGTTAATCCTTTATACAACCAACAGAGGGCGCTGTTTGATATTGCAGTCACTGTTATTCTTTCATATAACCAACAGAGGGCACTGTGTGATATTGCAGTCACTGTTATTCTTTGATATAACCAACAGATGGCGGTGTGTGATATTGCAGTTACTGTTATTCTGTGATATAACCAACAGATGGCGCTGTGTGATATTGCAGTCACTGTTATTCTTTGATACAACCAACAGATGGCGCTGTGTGATATTGCAGTCACTGTTATTCTTTGATATAACCAACAGATGGCGCTGTGTGATATTGCAGTCACTGTTATTCTTTCATATAACCAACAGAGGGCGCACTGTTATCCTTTCATAAAACCAACAGAGGGCATTGTGGGATATATTGCAGTCTCTCCCCAAGTGAACTGTTGGTATAGGAATGATTAAAAGTGACTGCAATCTCAGCTACTCGGGTCGGATACCGCAGACCCGAGTATAAGCCGAGGTAGACTTTTTCAGCACATTTTGGATGCTGAAAAACTCGGCTTATACCCGAGTATATACGGTAGCCAGAAATGTAATGTATAAAGGCTGGAGTGACTGGGTGTGTAACATAATAGCCAGAACACTACTTCCTGCTTTTGCAGCTCACTTGTTTTGCACTGGTTGGTTACCAGGCAGTAACCAATCAGAGACTTGATGGGGGCCACATGGGTAATAACTGTTGCTTTTTAATCTGACCTGCGTGCAAAGGATCAATTGCAAACTCACTGAAGAGTTATGTCCCATGTGATCCCCATTAAAGTCGCTGACTAACTCAGAGTTAGAGAGCTGAAAAGCAGGAAGTAGTGTTCTGGCTATTATGTTAGACATTCAGTCACTTAAGCCTTTATACATTACATTTTTGGCTAACTAACCATATTAGAAACATTTTTTATGTAGCACAGTCTACCTATTTACCCAGTTTTTATTTTTACATGTAACTGTTCCTTTAAGACAAACAATCCGATATTTCCCCATTTATCTACCTTGAGGTGGGTGATACTGAATCATGATGATGGGGATACAGGTTGTGCAGACAAGGACCGCATCAATGAGCCAATGCTGTCCTTTCCCAGACAGGATTGTTAAACCTGCCTGATTGACAACTAAGAGAGGGATGATCTTCTTGAAAAATTGGACTAACCAAATGCAATCATTTACAAATGAAGTTGCTTGTGGATTTTATTTTATTGAAACTGGGCAAAATCCAAAAGGAGCAAAGTTTGTAAAGTTACAAAAAAAAAAACAAAAAACGGACTGCTAACCTTTTCAAGCCTTATAAATATGCATTGATGGATTCTGGCACAGAAAACATTAGCAATTTGAAGGGCAAGTCAACCCCAAAAAAAAGTTGCCTAATACAAGACAATCTAATTCTAAGCAAGCTTCCAATATACATTTATTAACAATTTTCTGTGCTTTTAGGGTCAGGGCACACAGGCAGATTCGGGGAGATTAGTCGGAAAACGAATCGCTCCGAGTGCCATCCTACCTACGATTTACATTTTAGCCGGCAGGAAGGCAGTTCTGGGAAAATTAGACGCCCAGAAGAAGAGGAGATTTGTCGCCGGACAAATCTCCCCTGAATCTGCCTGTGTGCCCTGACCCCTAAAGTTATTTGAAAAAACAATTGCTATTAAAAACAGCATTTGCCTAACTCCTGGTTGTTACTTTTAAAACAATGTTGTAAAAGTCTTGGATCCCCAGCAAAGACAGGTCTGTTAATCAGCTGCCTTGTCTTACATTGTATCAACTGTCTGAGCCATCGAGGCTATTGAATAGAAAGGGACAGACACTGCTTTCAACAGCAATACATTTACAAATAACATAAAAACCATAGAAAATTTGTCATGAACGTATAATGCAAAGTTGCTTAGAATTGTTTTCTTTTATAAGGCAAACATTTTTTGGGTTGACATTCCCTTTAACACTTTAAAAATAGGGCCCTTAAAGGAAAACTATACCCCCCAAACAATGTAGGTCTCTATAAAAAGATATTGCATAAAACAGCTCATATGTAAAATCCTGCTTCATGTAAATAAACCATTTTCATACTAATATACTTTTCTAGTAGTATGTGCCATTGGGTAATCATAAATAGAAAATTGCCATTTTAAAAAATAAGGGCCGCCCCCTGGGATCGTAGGATTCACTGTACTCACAAACATACCAACAAACCATACATGTAAGGTCACATGAGCCAATTAACAGACAGAGTTGTGTCTTTTGCTTCCACACTTCTTCCTGTTACAGTTAGAGTTGTAGTATTTCTGGTCAGGTGATCTCTGAGGCAGCACACAGACCATCACGAAATGGTGGCTCAAGGCAAGAGATGTAAAAGTGCAATATTTACTTAAATATATATTCCAGTTTGGTAAGATTCTTTAATATGCCAATTAATATGATATGAACTATCTGTTGCTTAAGTGTTCATTTTGGGAGTATAGTTTTCCTTTAAGTTATAGTCAGGTATAAATAAAGGAGTGGGAGAAACCAATCGGTTGTGAAAAAGTGCATTAACACAAATATAAATGTGTGTCTACCAAATGAAACTTTATCCAGTACACAATCTTGCCAACAGACACTAGGCTAGTGTGGATGAGGCCTAACATGGGACACGGTCAGCGCACAAAGGTAGAAAGTTACACACACAAAGACACAATGCAAGCCGTTTCATGTAACACTACTTTGCTTGGCAGGGAACAACATTCGCCTTCCCAAAACAAGTCTGTTCTCACGGGGCAGAAAATACAAAGGTAAAAGCTTTTTATTGCTGCCTGCACTCCGGATATAGCACGGAGTATAGAAAAAGCAAAGTATTCTGGTAAAGTATTATGGTAGGAATTTCCCTAAAGACCCATTGGCCTTTTGCAGCACTCAGCTTACTGATTGCATTAGTGCCACCAGATACGGCATATAATGGAAGGGATAATGAAACATTTAAATGAAGAGAAAATAGGAAGAAGAGCAAACCCGGGAAAGAACGAGAAGAGCGAGAGAAATAATTCTATGAAAATTAGCATAATAATTAAGGCTGTCAATGTTAATGGAATCACAATAACAGCCCTTGTTATAAGTGTGCTGTAAAAAGATTTGATTTCATAAAATGAATAAACAAACATAGGGGCAGTTTTACTAAAGGGCGAAGTGACCAACGTTGGCGACGATTCGCCAGCGTTACCGCTTTCAGGCACTTCGCCGATTTACTAACGGGCGCAGGCGTAACTTCACTAGCGAAAGAGACAAATGCTAGCTATCATTCGCACTCTATCGCCAGGCGAATTTTCGCTCTGGCGAATGGACGTTACTTTACAAATTCAATGAAACGCTGATTTTACTGAACATTACCTCTTTCGCCAGACTTGCCTATGCCAGCTCAAATCTCTTCAATCTTCAGTTACTTACATCATATTTTAAGTGGAAAAAGTCCTTTTCTTTTTTCAGAGTGATAGCCTGCAAAAGTCCTTGAAAAATTATAGGGGTAACCAAGTTCCCCCCTACATTTTCTAACATATGGAAAACTAATTAATACAGTGGGTTCATGTGTAGGGCATTATAACAACTCTATTTCTTTATTAAGGACTTGTGTAATGTATTTGCTGTAACAAATAAGTCCATTAAACTTTATAATTTCCCGCTGTATGCAAATTAGCCTGAGCGAAGACCTCTAACTAAGTTGCGTCAGGCACAATTAAATGCTAGCGCATCTTCACTTTGATTGCCGGAGTAACAATAGCAAAAATTTGCCAGCGTTTGGTGCCCTGGACACAACTTCGCATTTTAGTAAATTAGCGTTGTCTGAGTGAATTTTCACCTGGCAAAGTGTTGCGGTGGCTGCGAAGCCGTCGCGGGTGAATTTTTGCCGCTTAGTAAATTTACCCCATAGTGTCTGTGGGTCTGTCAGTCCTCTCCTTGAAGCTGGCAAAAGGATCTACCCCTACATACAACATTAAATTGGCCATACATGGGTCAGTAAAAAGTGCCAGCTAGGCCCCACCAGACCCTCTGCAACTTAATCCATGCATGGTTTCATATAGGGTTGCAAACCTCATCCCTTTAAAACTGCATGGCTAATCAGCAATTCATTTACATGCATGCTGCAGACTGAACTGGTTTATGTGCAGCCGTGCATCTTAATAAATTGCTAATTAGCCATACTGGCTGTGGATTCCATGGGGCAAATTGACTAACCTCCGAAAATTCGACCGTTAATAAATTGGCGAAGTACTGAA
>NC_054379.1:141372416-141379916 GCF_017654675.1 Xenopus laevis
CCCTCTCTCAGTGAAAGTGAAAGCAGTAATGGCTGCGAGCACGTGGCTCTGCCTATATCAGCAGAGGCACCTTCTGGCACCCTGCGGTATTTGCCAGACACGCTGCACAGGGACAAGTGCTCCTGCCCCTCCCTAGACTCTAGGTAGACCCTGAAGCTGGAGAAACAGAAAGTGTCCACCATGTGGTTTCAGATTGTAGGGGAAATTAACCCTAAGGGTCCCTACACATATTTCACTCCAACAATAATAACTAAAAATAAGAAATGTTGATAATTTTTCCAAAATTAGCACCACTTCAGGTACTGGACACTTTTTAAGAAAGCAAATATTTGATTTGTTCCTTTGGCATTGTATCTGTCAAGTAGTAACATTTCAAAAGGTTCAATTGCTAAGTGAACTTTTAATGAAGCTTGATACATTGCCAAATAAAATGTTTCTTTAAAGGGGCAATATACACTTGTTTTCCATGGGAACAATAATTAACTATTGTGTTGGAATGCTGTTTAAATAGAAAACCTATGGCAATACCTATTAAAATAATGAAAAAGTTAACCTTTTATCTTTTTGGTGTAATTTTGAACATGAATGTAGTAATCTGATTTGCCCTCTCCTTTGAGGCTCCAGTACAAATCAAACACATTGGCAAGTAGGGAAAGGACTGATTGTCTATTTTATAAAAACTATGCTGATACAGGTATGGGATTATCCAGAAACCCTTTATCCCCTTTTGCCCCTTTTTGGAGGCAAAACAATCCTATTGGGTTTAAATAACTTTTTAGTAGGTATGGAGATGCAAGTTATGGAAAGATCCCTTATCCAGAAAACCCCATGTCCCTCGCACTCTGGAAAACAGGTGCCATACCTGAACCAGGGAGAAGGATGGAGGAGAATAATTGGTAAAACATGAAACTAAAATCAGTTTCTGTTTATAATAATAAATCTTTTTTTAATTTAAAGACAATTGATGACTTTAATTTATTTAATTAGTATGTGTTCATGTAAGGACTTTTAACAGCATATATATAAACAAAATAATCCTGTAACATGCCGATTCCCATCGTGCCCTGGTCCACTGCCTACAACAACAAATTGTTCCGTTTATAGCTTTGGTTCAACTTGACCTTGAGGTGCCAAATGTAGAATCATATTGACTAGAATCATGGGCTATGCAACTTCATCTTTCTTTGTTTATCCATTCATCACAAGCTTTTCCTTTGTATTGCTCAGTCAGCAAATCATTCTGGCTTGAATCTGCCCATAATTATTTAGTGCAACTTTTCACAAAGTTATAAATGGCAAATGAAAGTTGGTTTGTCACTTTATTCAGGTTGTTTCCACAAATGTTTTAGGAAATGTGTAAAGAAACATGGAGACACAGTGTTCTACATAAAAAGACCCTGGGTCAGTGAGTTTTTTAAGTAGCGGTTCATTGGCCTGTTGGTAGAAGGTTAGTGATTTTAGTCAATGTAATTTAAGTGTAAAGACTAAAGTTTGTCTGTTTGTATTGTGCATTTGTTCTCAATGTTTATGTGTACACTGTATGATTGAATGCAATGAGTCTACTCAAGGGGAGACCAATCAGGCAGGAGGAGGTCAGCCTTACATATGTGTTCTTATATGTTTCCTCATATTATTAATTTGCACGAAGAATGAAAAAAAAAAAAACTTTTAGGAACTCTCCTTTCAGCTGTTCAGTGACAAGAAAACATCAACCCTTAAACTCACTGGGGCTCATTTATCAACACTGGGCAAATTTGCCCATGGGCAGTTACCTATAGCAACCAATCAATGATTAGCTTTTTGAAACCAGCTGCAAGTAGAACAATGAATGCAGCAATCTGATTGGTTGCCATGGGTTACTGCCCATGGGCAAATTTGCCCAGTGTTTATAAATGAGCCGCACTATGTTTTGCTGCTCTCCAAATTCACATTTAGATACAAATAAATCCTCAGGCTAAATTTTTATTGTCATTAATGATTTATATTGCTTATTCGTTTGTTTACACTAGTGATGGGCGAATTTATTCGCCAGGAGCGAATTTGCGCGATTCGCCGGCGTCACAAAAAATTGCGGACAAAACGGATGCAGGCGTTGAAAAAACGGCTGCAGGCTTCAAAAACAGATTTTTTCGCCGTTTCACGAATTTCGCTTGAAATTCGTATATTTTTCGGCAAAGCGAAACGACGCAAATTCGCCCATCACTAGTTTACACCCATCTCTTATTCATCTTCTGGTCTTTCATGTAAACCACTGCCAGACTTCTAGGGTAAGTGGAGACCTAACAATCAGTTAAAAGTTAAATTGAAAATTGGAGAGGTGCAGAGCACCTCCAGTGACCCACTGGTTTGGGAATTCCCTATTTGATAAGGAAGTCCTTGTCCTATAACACATGCCCTGGGTGGTAATAGGTTTCCCTGTTGGACCAGGGAGGTAGTAACCATTTCCTGTTCATGTTTACTATAGTAGGAGAGAGCACATGGTTCTTCCTCTATGGACTTTCTCTTCAGGAGGTTGTGGATGCTGCTGGAGAATCTGAGACAGGAGACCACAGTAAAGAAGAACGCTCAAAAGGAACCACCATCCTTTTAGTGCAAACAAGGAATTTAGCACCTCTATTAGTACATTAGGCTGATTCACTAAAGGGCCACTTTGCCAGACGCTAATTAACTAAAATGCGAAGTTGCATCCTGGGCAACCAACACTGGCGACTTTTTGCTAGCGATACTTCTTCAGTGCAAGCATTTCATAGCGAAGATTCGCTAGCTTTCATTTGTGCCAAGTGAAAATTCACTAGTAATCTTACTCTTAGGTCCATTTGAATAGGGGAGGTGCATAAAAGTTGTATCCACGTCTTTTTTAGAGATGTTGGTGTAAATGCTTGAAGTGGCCACTTTTTATTACAAATGTGCAAGGGAGCTTAATAAAGACATAAAAGCTCCTCTAATGCCTTAGAAATGCGTCCACCCTAAAATATATGTGGCAGGCCCATCATATGTGTAAAACACAATGTTCACACACAAATCATATTTAATTCCCGCTTTAAAGATAGAAAAGTCGCCTGCGTTTGTCACACTTTTTATGACTTTCTGGGGTGCAGGATATGATGTCACTGGCATCAGATTGAGGAGGTTGTAGCTTCTTTTTATCAGTTCGTCTGGTCTAAGGTGCGAAGGAAACTCTGTCGAAAGAGGTAACGTTCAGTCAAATCCACAATTTAGTCAATTTGCATAGCAACGTCCATTCACCATAGCGAAAAGTCGAGTGTGAATGAACGCTAGTGATAGTCTCTTTCACTAGCAAATTGACGTTTGTGCCTGTTAGTGGAGATGTCCCTGTGGATGGAATTTCTGGCTAAATTCACTAGCCACTTCGCCCTTTAGTAAATCTGCCCCTATGAGTGAAAGACAGAATGGCCAGCTAGAAAAAGCAGTTCAGAATTCCAACATAGGATTGATACATTGTAGGTAGCTCTCCCAGATGAGAGTGCCTGTGAGTGAAGATCCTAGGAAGTTCTAGTTCTGTACATGAGATACCTAGATGTCTAGGACAATGGGTAGAGGTTCTATCATCCCCTCTTCTTAATTGAGCTATATTCAAGCTAATTAAGCTAAGTAAGATAATTTGGGACCCACTGTATTTCTTTAAGGAAGCAACAACATTGTCAAAAGTTGTAGGTGAGCTGGATCAAGTAGGTATTTAGAACTCTATCCTTGGCAGGAATGGGTGAGGGGCCATGACATGATTCCTCTCCCCTCAAACAGTCAGGCTTTGTGTCTGATTGTTGCTGAGGTATGGAGAAGTTTTTCTAAAATTGATCCACGGAAAGCCATGGGCCCTGATCATATCCTTGACAGAATACTGAAGGAATGTACGGAACAACTGGCAGCTGTTTTTACAAACATTTTCAATTTATCTCTTGCCCAGTCTATAGTTCCAGAGTGTTTTAAAGACACGACTGTCATTCCATCCACATGCTTAAATGATTACCGTCCCATTGCACTTACACCAATTGTCATGAAGCGGTTTGAAAGGGCGTTGGAATCGTTCTACCGATGATGCTATTTTAGCTGCCCTCCAGTTGTCTCTGTCACATTTAGAAGAAATAAAAATACTTATGTGAGAATGCTGTTTATTACATTTTAGTTCTGCTTTTAATACTATTATCCAACAGAAGTTAATAATTAAGCTTGAGGAACTTGGATTAAGTAGATCACTTTGTAATTGGATTTTAGACTTTCTCACAGCGCGGCCACAGACGGTTAGGATTGGTAAAAGAAATTCCGTTTCGAGAAAGTTGAGTACTGGCTCGCCAAAGGGATGTGTATTATCCCCCCTGCTTTTTACTTTAATGACACATGATTGCGTTGCACGGTTTGATTCTAACCATATCATCAAATTTGCTGATGATTCAACTGTGAAAGGGCTTATCAGAGAAAATAATGAAGCAGAATACAGAGAGGAGGTTCTTAATATGGAAAAAACAATGTGGAAAAAACAAAAGAATTATTGATTTTAGGAAAGCATGTCCAGTCCACATGGCACTTCACATAAATGGCTCTATTGTAGAGAATGCCAGGAAAACTACATTTTTAGGGGTCCATATTTCAGACGATCTTACAGGGAGTCTTAACTCCTCTGTTTTGGTTAGTAAGGCACAACAACGTCTGTTTGTACTGAACTCCATCATGGTATGATATGGAAACTGTAGTGGTGCCGATCGCAGAAGGTTGCAAAAGATTGTAAAAACAGCAGGGGAGATTATTGTTTAGACTTTACTATCGATTGAAGATGTTTTTTAATAAACGCTGTGCTAGCAAGGTTACTAGCCTAGTAGCAGACCTTTGTCATCCTTTTTGCAAGTTTTTCGACTCCTGCCTTCTGGCAGGAGGTATCGTAGTATTCGTGCTTGCACAGCTAGGTTCTGTAATAGTTGTATACCTCAAGCTGTGCATAATATTTTTTTTTAACCCTGGTCTTTTTAGTCTAGATAGATAATAAGGGGTTTAAGCACAGTATGTACAGTATGCACAATATGCACAAGATGCACTTTATTGGATGGTGGTTTAGGGACGGGGTGTACTATATAAATTATTAGCACAGGAACATGCAATATGAGAATTGTTGTGGATATTTAAGTATACAAGTATGTTGCACAAATTATTGTATATGATTCACCATAATTAGTGATGGACGAATTTGCGCCTTTTCGCTTCGCCGGAAAATTTGCGAAACAGTGCCGGCGCCCGTTTTTTTGACGCCGACACCCTTTTTTAAGGCGAATTTTCACCAGCGAATGTGCAAACTGTGCCACTCGACGCGCATGCGCAGATGGTGCTATGCGGCATCAAATTTTTCCTCTTTTTTAGAATATGATTATCAGGAGAGAGAGTCTGGGGAATGAGGGTTGGGGCCCATCGGGTTTTTACCCAGCGTCCCGCTGGGCCAGTCCGACCCTGGATGTGTGCAGGGGTGGGAGTGGGAAGGAAAATATGGTAATTTTGTAATTTCATATTGTTGTGTATGTTATGTATGCAGCAGAGATGACCATAAACCTTCTTGTCTTGTCTTGACTTGATTATTAAATTATGCAGCTAGGCCAATCGTTAAGTCCTTAATTTAGCAAGACTGAACTGCTAGATTAGTTTGGTGGATAAATATAGAAAAGATGGGTTCCATTATTGGGACTAAGAATGATTGAGACTGTTTTAGGAATAGACATGCTGATTGTGTAGTCATGTTCTTTTGTTATTGGGTAACACATTTTATAACCATGTACTGTAAATAAATACTTTATTATACTCCTTATGTTTAATAAAGGGGGGTTGTTCTGCAATGAATATACTTTATTTATAGAAAATGAATAATGGGGCAGATTCACTAAAGGGAAAATTGTCGCCAGCAAAGGCTTCGCACAGTTTGCGTCACTTCGCCAAGTGAAAATTCCTTACCATTATGCTAATTCACTAAGATGCAAAGTTGCGTTCTGTGTGCCGAACACTGGCGACTTTTCGTTAGCGTTACTTTGGCAGTGCATTATGCTAGAGATTGTTCCTGCCTAGCGAAACTTCGATAGTCCTCTTACACATAGGTCAATTTGAATAGGGCGAATACATTAAAGTCGTATGGACGTCTTTATTAGAGATGGTGCAAATGCTTGAAGTGGCCGCTTTTTATTACAAATGTCCAAGGAACCTGAATAAAGACAAAAGAGATCCTATAATGTCCTACATATGAGCCCACCTTAAAATGAATGTTCCATGCTCCTCAAATGTCTGGGAAAAAATGTTAATCCAGGACTTTTGCAGGCAATCCCGCTTAAAAAAGGACAAGTTGCCAGTGTTTTACAACTTTAATGCATTTCTGGGAGACAGAATATGATGTATTGATATAAGATTGAAGAGGATGAAGCTTAAATTTAGCAGGTGCTGAAGTCAACTCTGGTGAAAGAGGTAACGTTCAGTAAAATTTGCACTTTACTGAATTTGCAGAGTAACGACCGCTCGCCAGAGTGAAAAGTCGCCTGCGAATGAATGCTAGTGATGGTCCCGGTCGCCAGCAAATTGTCACCTACACGATGTTAGTAAATTGTCGATGTCCCTGCGGATGGGATTTTTGCCGAAATGTCGCTAGCGTTAGTCAATTCATCCTTTAGTAAATCTGCCCATATATCTTTTCTCAGAATATCAATCTCTACATTAAAACATTAATTCAAACTTCACCTTTCAAGACACACCTGTAGCCAGGCATTGCAAGTGAAACAGCAGTTTATACAAGATCACCTCTTTGCTATGCTTTAGTCTTAAGTGTTTCTAGAGTGAATTGTATCCAGATTATTTGGGGGGGGGGGATTTCCAGTTGCATCTGAATACAGTATTGCTGATTTACTAACATTTTCATGTTCTTTAGATCAAAACGACATGTTGGTATCGGTAACTGCATGGGAGCATATGAGCACCAGCACCACTGTTAGTAAGTCAGCTCCAGTTTTAAACAATTTTAAAAGTCCAAGGTAAAAGTATATTACATTTCAATGTGGTAATTGCTTTGATATTTAAATAGATAAGGGAATCGTTCAGCAGGCCTGAACCTCTACAGTTATCCCCAACTGCTTGCTTTTAAATGAGTTTTATGAGACAAAAGCACATTGAACGCCAACTGAAATGTATTCTTACCTGATGGATTATGCTTTAATGACTGCAGATTGGAGTGATCGCGGCTGGTATTGATTAAGCAGTTTTTGATTGAATCAGCTGTATATTTACACCCTGCCAGCTGTCTGGGTTCATGAAGCACATAGTGTTATAGTAGTGTTTCCAGAACCATTCCCTTGTTGCCAGCGAACGTTGTAAGTATATTATGGCCAGTCTAAATTTGCCCGATATTAAACCATGGCCTGGTGATTTTTAGCTAAACATCTATTTACTGAACTATTTGCTTTTTACCAACATTAAGCAAACACAACATTTATACCTTCCTCATAAATGTTGCATCACACAGTA